>NW_019721002.1:1719543-1857723 GCF_002891405.2 Cryptotermes secundus | reverse complement strand
TTTTAGAACAAAGAGACTGAAGAGGCAAACAACCGGTTGCTTTGAAAACGTTCCTGTTCCTTCATATATGTTGTTATTTTATTTCCGTGAAGAACTTGTTACTTTACACAAAGATTTTACACCTTACATCTGTCGCATATAACCTCAGAGACTCAGCACGCATGCGCGGTGTGTACGTACGTTTGCGATGTATTGTCAGATTTCAGAGGTCCAGTCCTATTTGGCTCGTCAGTTATCTCCTTCAAACCGAAGGCTAAAGAAAATATTCGCACGACTGCCATGTTGCTATTCTGAACATTAAAAAAATGCATGAAAAATGGTTACATATTTTCGAAGCTGTCTTGTCGCATAACATCCTGTTGGCCCTAAACTACGTGGCGTAGTGTCGCTTCCACCTCAGAAGTTCCCGCGTCCTCCAAGCTATGACTGTCGATCACAGGAAATCGAGAAGTATGACGTGTGCGCCTGGTAGTTCGGTCAGTATAGTGACTAGGCTACGAAGTTGACGGACGGGAAGTCGAGATTCGATTCCTGGCAGTGTTGAGACGGGCTCTGGGGCCCACACAGTCCCCAATCTGACAGGTACCGGGGGTGTTTCCCCGCGGAGTGATGTTGGCCTCTTACTCCCATTTGGTAAAGTCAACAAGGAACTATGTCTCTGTTCCCGCGTTCATCTTCATGGCGTGATGTTGGATTAATCACGTGGACAAACTTCTCTTTACATTCAACCTCATGATTTATGTGTATATCACTACATGAAGGAGGCAGTTTGCAGGGCCGAAGCTTCCGGTCATTTCGGTACAGCCGCATGATCTACTGGTCAGTGTGACCTAGTCTCCCCCCCCCTCCGTGTTGCTAACATTATGATGACGACTGTACCCTGATTGCTGCCCGGTCTGGACCTTGTTACAGGAGATCGCGATTCGATTCCGGCGTCAAAGTAATCTGATTAGTGATTTCTCATCCGTCACGGAGCTTAATTCCTTCCGTGTGGGGCCTCTCCGGCCGGGTCGAACAGATTAACACGTCCAGTTCGCGAACTGTAAACACATGTGATGATGTGATTAGCCTAATTCCGGTGCTCTCAGTGGGAGGAGCATTGCCCTAAATTTCTCGTTAATGTAATTTCGATTTGTTACAGTCGTTCTTAAGTGTTCACACTCTGCTACATTTTCATGACGTTTGTTAGCCAGGCTTTTGTTGTGATGCATCAGTATAACATTTAGTTATACAGAGATTTCCTTTCTTTCTCCCTTCAAAGTATAACCACACAGACACGATCATGAACGGGTATACACGTGTAGTGTTGCCTTCAGGTGGTAACGCAAGTGGACGCTGCGTCGGCGCAAGTTCATCAAAATTAACTTCCTCTGCTCTAAAGGCCTCATCACTTGAGAAACGGCAGCTGCCTTCCTCATGTTCACCGCTGTGAGAACCTCGAATACTTCTTGCATCCAGCACCAACTTCAACCGAAATTTAAATGTAACAAAACATAGTAAATTTGGTGCAAATCCTTTCAGCGGTCTCGGGTTGAGGACGTACCAGAAGGTGCGCCTTTGGAAATGCAGTAGATTAGGCAGTGAAGATCAATGTCTTGTCCGGTATTTCAGAGGAACATTCTGCCTCCATCGTGAGGGAAGTTCTTCAGTAACTGCGACAGTCTGCGAAGTGAACCCTGTGGCTTTGCCAATTACTGATCATGTTCCTGGACAAGAGAGGGTTCGAGAGCGACACAAGAAGCCCTCGAAGATGGATCTGTCCACGTATGAGAGAGATGACAGCTGTGGAGGGCTGTGAGAAACGGTACACCGCACCTGATGGCGCCCGCCTTAAGGTGCGGTGCCTTCATCAGGTAACTGCACGAACCAGAGCACGCCAACACACCGGTGTGCGGATACCCAAACTATACCGAAAATACGAATATAATGGCTTCCTAATGATGACGTAAGATCTGCGTCACCAACTCACGCTAGATGGAGTACACCGCTGTGCCAACCCGCTCGAATTGATGATAATGGTGGAGAAGCGGGGGATATGAGAAGGAGAAACAGAAGAAGAAGAGAAACGGAGGAAGAAGAGAGAGACGGGTTTCTTACTTGTCTTACCTTCGGGCTCTGAAGATGGAAGTGGTGTGTTCCTCGAAAACTTCGGCCTCTGTACACGGCGTTACAGCTCAGAAAACCGCAGTCCTCATAGCTGTGGCCGAGCGGGGCTCGAACCCGGTATGTCTGCACACTTCTCGGTCACCGTCTCACATGCAAACTCGTCATAAAATCTTAAAATGTAATTTGCGCTATATCTAGAAGCGTTTGCACTGGGTGCAGAGGCCGCAGTGCGTCATCTCGGTCTGTAGTTGCAAGAAGCATCAACACGATCAAAACAATATAAGGAGCTGAAGAGAATGGAAGACAATAACAAGTATAGAAGACATAATATCGCCATAACAAAAGCAGACAAAGGTAAAACCATACACACACCCACAATGACAAAAGGTAAACAACTTTATACAATGTAAGATTTGAGGTTTTCACGGCGGCGACTATGAAGAAAGCAGTCTTCTGGGATGTGGCACCGTGTAGATGTGGTGTTAACCGACGTTTCGGAGGAAGGTATCGCCTCCATATTCGGGGTAGAAGGAAAAATAAGAAATCCGCAAGCGAAGAGACCGTGAGAACTGGTACAAGCAGACAGCTTCATAAATACACAAAGGAAAGGGACGCCGTGACGTCTGGTCAGTTCACTTTTCTTTGCTTTTTCTTTTGATTGAAACAAATGCCACAATAAGAAGACTGCAGCCACCTGCTCAAGCTTGTGCCTCGCTTGCGGATTTTTATACCCCGAAGGTAGAGGCGATACGTTCCTCCGAAACGTCGGTTCACACAAGATCTACACGGCGCTACGTCCCAGAAGGCGGCATTGTTCATAGTCACCGCCGAAGCCCGAAATCACGCGTAAATGCGAAAAGAGTACGTCATGTTAGGCTACGATCGTTGCCTTCCACATCCTTACCCATTCACCGTTTATTTCTGAAGCTGGAATTGTGAAATTCGGGACAGTATGACGCAAAGGCCTAACCTGGAAACCTGCTCCGTCTGTTCGCGTGGCGCTTCCGGAAGGTAGACACGCTGGTTCCGATATTGATCGGTTCCTAATTAGCCCGCTACGCGCGCTGCCGACGCGAAGGCATCTGTTTACGTAATCGTGCGTCACTTTAATTATCCTGAAGCTGAAATCTGCTTAACTCCCATCGCGGGCTAAGGCTTGTTACTCTGTCGTTATCTGCCTTAGCAAATAGTTACAAAGAGGAGCAGATGATGACAGTGGAATGTACTGAAGTGCCAACTTCATAGCGTACCTCTAGATAGCAGCATTCTCAGGGAATGTTTTTATTTAGTTCGTTGTACATTTAGCTCTTTCCAGAAATTTCATGTTACTGAGCTCAGGCCTATTTACTGAAGTGATCTTCTGTAGGAAACAAATTCTTCACACAAACACGTAATGTTTTCTCGATGACTTGAGAGCTCCGCATTAAGTAACAGTGTTGATGGGCCGCGCCATAGCTCAAGCTGTTGGTCGCTGGCTTCCCGCCGTGGCGTCCCCGGTTCGATCCTCGTTTCAGAGGAACGTATCGTCTCCATCTTCAGGGTAGAAGACAAGAAGAAACCCACGAGCGAACCCTCTTGATACGTTACTCCGAAACGTCTGTTAACACAATTTCTACACGGCGCCACATCCCATAAGACGGCTTTCTTCATAGTCACCGCCGTGAAAACCTTAAATCTTACATTCTTAAGCAGTTCCACATACTCTTACTTGCTACATAACCTGCCAGTGTCATGATCCGTGACGTCATCGTTCTGACACAATTTCACAATTTCACCCGAGTTGCCCGTCCTGCTCGCACTTGCTCCCTGCCAGGTCCACGGGCGGTGCCCATGCCCGCAACATTACTACACTCTCTGGATATTGAGCAGGGATCACCTGCTTCTAATTTCCCCTGTGAGCGCCATTTATTTCCCCATTTGCCCTCAGACTGTCGTCCTGTGTTTTCTGGTGTACGCCTTTGGGTGGGAACACGAACACCACGTGACACTACTTTACTGACGTTGCTCTTCTGTGGCTTGTTTTGCGGCACTGTCTGTAGCTACGCTAAAGCTAAAGGCCCATAAGGCTGTGAGACGTCGAGGCGCCCACATTTTCAAGATAATTGGCTCACATGACGGTGAGGTTGCTCTTTACCCTCAGGAAATCTCCTGGTTCTCATTTCTCTTAGAGGCTGATTCGACCCCAGGGACATAGTGCGGCTGGAAGGATTCAGTGACCTCATCGGGAATCGAAACCGCGACATTGCGGCTTGCAGTAGCATAGCGCCTCAAGTACGCAACAGTAGACACGGTATGTAATGTTACAGGTGACAAGTGAACGGTGAATTGGAAAGGATTTGGAAGGAAGCGATAATAGGCTACTCGGGAGAGTATTTCGGCAGTTTCCTGGGAGGACTGAGAAAAACCGCGAAAATTCCGCTCAGGATAATCGATGTCCCAATCGAGATTCGAATCGGTCACCTCACGAATCAACTTGTTCGGTGAGACCACAGCATGCCACAACTCAGCGGTCTCCAGACTTCACATATCGGGACCCACTTCTCATCTTTGTATATGTACAGACAACGGCTTTTCAAGCCTACATTTTTAATCCTTATTAGTAAAGCACCCGTCAATAATGCAAGAATTTTTTTTTAAATATTTCCATTTTTAAAACCAAGACAATTCTTTTATTGCTAGTGGGGTGGGACTAAGTCCCTTGTACTGCGGCCACTTCTGGCCTATTGTACCAGCCCCAGATGACGGGTGAGTGTGATTGTGGAGCAATTGGTGGAATGAAGATTGGCAGGGAAAATCGACGTACTCGGAGAAAACCTGCCCCAGCGCCACTTTGTCCACCACAAATCCCACTTGACCAGACCCGGGATCGAACCCGGACCGCCGCAATGGGAAGCCAGCGACTAACCGCTTGAGCTATGGCGCGGCCAAGAGAAGTTAGTTATCAATTAATAATATTTTTCAAGATCTTAAAATTTGAGGAAATTAAGCAATCAGTGTCTGACTTTTTTGCAATTTTGCTACATAAATTTCTCAGGAATTTCCTTCCTAACTAGTCGCCCCCCCCTCCCCAGACTGGCCTGCCCCACACATTTGAAAAGCTTACCGGAGTAAAGCGCGGCCGGCGCGTAAGGCTGACACTCACCGCCATCTGCGAGCCGATTGTCAAGATAATGTGGGACCCACAACGTCTCATAACCCTACGGGCCTCCACGGCCTGGTACAGGGACAGCTTTACTTTACTTACTTTAACTTACCAGACCAGACGGCAGCGGGGACAGATTGCTGCTGTGATGAGTGCCCTGGATGCTAAGAAAGACAAATGTGGCGACTAACTTCATGCAGGAAGCAGCAGCAGGAGCAAGGCGGACTGAAATGAGACACTGTCAGCTTGACAGACCATTTGTTCGGTGTCCGGTGTGTGCCGTTTGTTTTTGTGCTGCTCAGTAAGAAAAATATACACGGGTGTAGGAAGCACATCTGGACAGACAGACGCCGAATTTCCAGGGTTCTCACTCAGTGAACGCACAATACGGAGGTCGTGTCTGCAGTCTCTTTGCGTCATTTCATCTCTGAAACTATTCAGTCAGGTTTGTTCTCGGTGAGTGGACCTACATTATAAATTGTTACCAGAAATTGCTTTAGTTCATATAGGTACAGTGTAACTGGGTAGGGGGGGGCTGACAGACAGTATTGTTACCAACTCTCAATTAAGCCGTTTGGGAATATTTTAACTGCTCACCCGAGGGCCGCGCCGTAGCTCAAGCGGTTAGTCGCTGGCTTCCCACCGCGGCGGCCCGGGTTCGATCCCGGGTCAGGTCAAGTGGGATTTGTGGTGGACAAAGTGGCGCTGGTGCAGGTTTTCTCCGAGTACTTCGGTTTCCCCTGCCAATCTTCATTCCACCAATTGCTCCACAATCACCCTCACCTATCATCTGGGGCTGGTACAATAGGCCAGAAGTGGCCACAGTACAAGGCACTTAGTCCCACCCACTAGCAATAAAAGAAATATCAATATTCTCTCTGTTTTCCTGTTCCAGTTTTGATTTCATCTAGAAGTAAGGGGGGGAGGAGAACAGGTGGCGTACCTATCCCCCCTCCCCTGGTGCCCATGAATGTAACCCATGCTTAACGTAGATATCGAATCGATATTCATCAAATTTATGTAGAAAATTTCTTTATAAAAAATATGGTTTGGTTTCAGTGGTGGATGTTATTACGATCTACAGCTTAAACTGTAAATATGAGTATATAGTGTAACGCCCGTTGATAGTTCAACGGGAAGTGTCATCATTTCTTACGCAAGCTTTCGTGCTGTTAACTTCCCTCTACTTTCTCCCGTGTTCCTTTCCAACCCTGCACCTTATCGGGTGATACGTCGATGCCTGCATGTAACGAAATCTCCCACGAATAACGCGCACAAGTAGTTAATCGTAGACCCTCTTCATCCATTTTTCAATGGCTGCACAGCCCTTTGCCGGGCCGTGGCTGATTTTTCGGTTTCGTGATCTGTACACACAGTTGGTAGTACTCCTTTGACGGGGGATCAGCCTATCGCAAGGGCGATACTTATACACAGGACAGCACAAACAGAATAATCGCACACAGACATCTATGTTTCAAGTGGGATTCGAATTCACGACCGCAGTGTTCGACAGAGGGAAGACAGTTCATGCCCTAGACCGAGCGGCCACTGTGATCGGCCACACTATCTCCAATACATGGTACTAAACAGAATATTTTCATTATTCACAGAATAGACACGATACAGTGAAACAGGAAACTATGCACTCATTCGTGACCTACTGCGTAATTTACGTTCGTGCATCTTGTTAAATGTCAATCCACAGGGTTGTGAGACGTCGAGGCTCCCGCATTTTCTAGACAGTCGGCTCACAGATGGCGGTGAGGTTGTGAGCCTTACACGCCGGCCGCCGTTTACTCCCAGGAATATTCCTGGTACTTATTTCTGTTAGAGGCTGAGTCGACCCCAGGGCCATAGTGCGGCTGGAAGCATAAGGTCAATTAAGAAACCCAAATGCCTTAGGGAATCGATGCATAGGCGATGCATTGATAGCTTCGTAACATGGTCCGCTAAAGCGATGCAAGGCGTCGCTATAATCTCAGGCGCCGCATGACAGCGCTTATCAGCTGTGCGCATAGAACATCTGTCCACCACTCCATGTGCATTTATAGAACGAACAAATAATAGTTTGGGTGGGGACTTTTGTTCTTACTGCCCTATCATTAGCTAGAATATATAGCATCGAATGACAGAATAAATCATGAATGATGAATCTATAAAGATCTGGAAGAAAATAGTCATGGCCTGATAGAGATAGTATCGTGACATTTGCCTGGAAAAAATTAAGGCCAACGTCCCGCGTGAAATTCGAACCGAGACCCTTCCATTACGAGTCTAGAACTTCACCCCACGCCAACATTTTCTGTAACGGATATTAAATTTCGAATTCTGGGCCTGGAAGTGTCTTCTGTCTTGTGTCTAGCGAACACCGCCTGATGCATGACACCGCGCTGAAACGGGCATTGCGACAGCGTTGGGGGTTCCGTCCCTTCCTCACACAATCAGTGGCTGCTGTTTACCAGGAAATTGCCCTTCTTTATGTGTCTGGGCGTAGCTCCAGTACCCAGTGCAGAAGGGTGGGTACGGGGTCACAGATTTCATCAACTTAAAAGCTCGTTTGACATCTTCGTGCAACTCAAAATGAAAACGGTTTCAGTGCAATATCTGCACAGCAGACACTCGTGTTCACATGAAAACGAATCAGAAGTCGACATCCAGACTTTCATATTGTGGGGTTTCAGTCCGAGACCCAGGGCCCGGGGACAAATGTAGAGCGCTCCTTATCCCAAGCGGCACCACCCGGAGCTGAGCGCCCAGGTAAATATGTGAAAAAGGTAAAGTTATCCCTGTAACAGGCCGTGGAGGCCAGTAGGGTTGTGAGACGTCGAGGCTTCCACATTTTCTAGAAAATCGGCTCACAGATGGCGATGAGGTTGTTAGCCTTACGTGCCGGTCGCCCTTTACCCCCAGGATGATTCCTGGTCCTCATTTTTGTGTTAGAGGCTGAGTCGACCCCAGGCCCATAGTGCGGCTGGAAGGTTTAGGTAAACTGAAAAAAATCCACCTCATCGGGACTCGAACCCGCGACCATCCGGCTTGTAGCATAGTGCCTCAACCTTCTACGCTACTGCGTGCCCCCGAGCTCACTGCCTAAGCTGGGCGTAGTTACGACTGCCGTGACACCGAACAGAGCTCTGCATATGTTACACGTATGTGTCTACGTGTCACTTCTGAAGCAGCGGAAGATTTTGGTGAACCGTGCCATGAAGCTTGTGCCACTGGGGACAAACTCAGCGTCGTGCTTTGTTCCTTACAGTTATATCAACATGGCGGGCGCGCGAATACATGTTGTTGCAGCGACCTAGAGACACTTAATTTAGGGCTCTAAAAAGATGTTGAGCACTAGATCATAATGCAAATATTGTTGAGGAACTTTTCGTGGAACATGCAGGTAACAACATGACGACAGCGGCCTCCGTAGTCTAGAGGTAACGTTCCCACCTCATGACTCGTGGTACGCGGGTTCAAATACCCGGCGGAGGTCGTGAAATTTTTAAGGGCGGAAAAATTCAGGGAACAAGTCCTCTGGGCGGGACTTTAAGCCGTGTGTCCCGTGTCGTAGCTTTACGGCACGTAAAAGAACCTCATATCTCCAAAGGAGATCACTGAGCCAAATTCAAGGACGTTTCCCGCCCAACAGTAGTCTATAAGGCCTCTGATAGATGGGGAAAGCATTATAGACACCGCCAAGCTAGTGGAGGCCGAACTCGCTTGCTCGGCGGGACTGATGGTACGCACCAATATCGGTAGGGTATAGAGACTCGTAGAATATCATAGAGGGAAGCACAATGGACCAATACTGGTCTAAATGCATGAGGAAACCCACCCTCTCCAATAACTAACTAACTAACTAACTAACAACATGACGACGGTACAAATATTTGCTCTATCTCTGGGCTCAGTGACGACAGTTTGAAATGTGTTGGAGCTTAGTGTATGTCTGACTGCAGAATCTGCGAGAGTACGTCCTACCTCGAAGAGGCAGGCTCACGGAAGAAGTTCGTCTCGTCTACATCACTGTCTGATAACGGCATATCCTCAGATATTTGAGGCAAATTTTGTTTCAGCTAGAAGTTACAAAGTGCTCGTAAGGTACAACTTGACACAGGTTCTTTTGATTTTCTTCTGTCTTCAAGGAAATGCTGAGACAGTTCCACAGTTCCAAGTTCTTATTTTGTACATCAGAAATAAAACCCATTCACTAGAAGCCCGAAATCACTTTTCAATTATTAAACTTACGAATAAGCAAAAAATCAAAATTCAGCGGCCTCTGTCTCAAACCAGTGTTTCTATCAGTTCTGAAGTGTTCATTTCCACACTGCATTTATCAGGACAAGTGAGCAAAGCCTGGGAGCCTTCTAGCAAATTTATGCTCTTCCTATCCCTCAAATAGAGCGCGTCTCATGACTTCCACATCTTTCCCTTCCCGCCGAATGTTGTTCTCTCCTTTGCAACTTCTCTCTTCAGGGTTCAGAGTTCGTGCTCATGAAACTGATGTCACTGCTCGAACGAGCATTGGTATGCTTCGGCGAGGTTCATGTTCACGTTCGACAAAAGAGAACACATGAGGCTCGGGAGAGTTTAGAAAGGATGAAACTTCTGGAAGTAGACAACATTATTTCTCAACTTTTGCAGTAAAGGCGACGCTCGACTACTCCGGAACCAAGGAGTGAACCTGTCACAATCCTGTCGCTCAGATGGAAGCGAGGAATATATTTCAGTCGGCGAGTCAATAAGTTGGGCGACCGGGCCGTGACTGAGTGCGTCAGTGTATATAATCGTGGAGACGCCCGACGTCTGGAATGTGCTGTATTGCTACCTGCATGTCTGTACACTGTACTGATTGCCTGTGTATATAACCGCGCGCAGTCCACTAGTCAGCACAGGCATTGCCTATGTATATCACCGCGCGCAGTCCACTAGTCAGCACAGGCACTGCCTATGTATATCACCGCGCGCAGTCCACTAGTCAGCACAGGCACTGCCTATGTATATCACCGCGCGCAGTCCACTAGTCAGCACAGGCACTGCCTATGTATATCACCGCGCGCAGTCCACTAGTCAGCACAGGCACTGCCTATGTATATCACCGCGCGCAGTCCACTAGTCAGCACAGGCACTGCCTATGTATATCACCGCGCGCAGTCCACTAGTCAGCACAGGCACTGCCTATGTATATCACCGCGCGCAGTCCACTAGTCAGCACAGGCACTGCCTATGTATATCACCGCGCGCAGTCCACTAGTCAGCACAGGCACTGCCTATGTATATCACCGCGCGCAGTCCACTAGTCAGCACAGGCACTGCCTATGTATATCACCGCGCGCAGTCCACTAGTCAGCACAGGCACTGCCTATGTATATCACCGCGCGCAGTCCACTAGTCAGCACAGGCACTGCCTATGTATATCACCGCGCGCAGTCCACTAGTCAGCACAGGCACTGCCTATGTATATCACCGCGCGCAGTCCACTAGTCAGCACAGGCACTGCCTATGTATATCACCGCGCGCAGTCCACTAGTCAGCACAGGCATTGCCTATGTATATCACCACGCGCAGTCCACTAGTCAACACAGGCACACTGATGCCTGAAAAAGGGGGAGAAGAGGAATTATGGGCCTGGGATGGGGGTGGAAGACCCTACTTCTTATTATGGAGAATAGAAAATTTGTCTTGCTTTTGAGGTTCTCAGGCAGCACCGCGCATATTTCTTGTAGAGTTAGGTTCGAGAGAGGGTAAAGCGTTAGGAAGACATTTTGATGTTAACATTGCGAGGCTACGCGACAGTGCAGTTGATTGAGCCACTATGCTAGAAGGTCGCGGGTTAGGTTCCCGATTAATTAATTGGATTTTTCAATTTACCTAATCCTTCCAGTCGCATTATGGCCCTGGGTTCGACTCAGCCTGTAATATAAATGAGTAACAGGGATCTTCCTGGGCGTAAATGGGGGACCGGCGCATAAGCTTGACAGCCTCACCGCCATCTGTGAGCCAATTGTTTAGAAAATGTGGGAGCCTCGACATCTCACAATGCAACGGGCCTCCACGGCCTATTACAGGGATGGGATGCATGTGAAGCATGCAGTGCAGAGTCAGAATCCTAAACAATATATAACAATTCATTTCGTACTTCACAGGGAACACTGCCTTTGTTACAAAAGCTATCGAATTATAGAAGTATGATTATAGAAGTAATCGATGTTTGTTACATGTATCAGCGCACTCTGTGCGTTAAAGTTGGTGGTGACTAACGCAGCATGAGAGACTAAATATAGTCCATATATTCACAACATATTAATTCGAAAAAACATCAAAATTCTTGAGCAAAACTATTCAAAACATGTTATTGTTGTTTTTGAAAATGCTGTATCCTCACGGTCCATACCTCCTTCATCAGGTAACATTTTGCAAAGTGACACGAGCAGCTTGTTCATTGTTCCTTCCTTATATTGACAAGCATGTAACGGTGAGAGCTGGAATCCAATGTCTGCATTTGTGGCAGAATGGTACTGCACTTCCTACTCATTAAATCTTACCAAGTAATAGTAATAATAATAAATTCTAAATTAAATTTATGTTTTGTTTTTAACCTTTAAAGCACAACAATGACAGCATTATTGCACGTTTCAATAAGAATTAAACATTTGGTTCTTACCTCACAGAAAACGCTCCACGTATTAATTCGGATGATGACGTTCGGAAAACGTATTGTTGCATATTCTGAAAACCAATTTGAACTGACACATAACGTCTCTAGAGTAAATGCCGATTTCATTAACGTTAAATCGGGTGGCTTAAATGATTATCACTGACCATTAAAGGATTAACACAAAAATGCTGCATTCTGCCCAGCACAGTGCATATGGGCCTATGGGTTTTGCATTGGACTCAAACAGGCAAAGGGTTTTATAGCAGGATCCTCTGCCAGAACAACGAAGGATCTGTAGAGATTAAACAGCGATCAACTAAGACGGGTGGTAGGATTACTTACCGGACACTGCCACCTGAAAGGACACCTTTACAAACTGGGACTGATAGATGACCCAACTTGTGAAAGGTGCCTACAAGAAGACGAATCAGCCGAACATGCCCTATGTGATTGTGAGGCCATAGCTTATTTAAGATTTCGTCACTTGGGTCAGTTTTTTATGGAACCAAGTGACCTTTATGACGCCCCCATAAGCAGGGCCCTACAGTTTATTAAAAATGTAGGATTAATAAAGGGCTAATCCAAGGGGAAGCACAATAGATCATTGAAGGTCGCAGTGCGAGGGCTGGTTTTTATGGCCCACCCCTTACATACATTACATTACATTACATGGGTTTTGCAGGATTCTCAGAATAAGCATCGATTTTTTTCCCTAAACAGCATTAACAGTTTAGCGTATGCAGTGAGACGCAGATTTTGCCTGCGAGGCAGGAAGTGACTGACTCCATGGAACCGAGACCTCCAGAAGCCTTCGGGTTTTCAGCTATTCAATTTGAATCTTATACAGATGGATTTTAGCTGAGATGTTTCCCAAGCTCCAAGTTGCTACTGCGTGGCTCTCCTGAAGCCCTCCACATTGAAAGACATTAAAACTGAGGCCAAAGATTATTTCTTCGAATAGCCAGGCCAGTGAGCACTGCTGAGAACCTCATAGCACGCCGTCGGCTCGGTATGTCCCTCCAAAACAAGTATGAATCTTGCGTGGATTAGAGAACATGTGCTTGCTTTTGTGAACACAGGCACGTGGAGCCAGCCTACTTACTGCTTGCTTCTGTGAGCACAGACACGTGGAGCCAGCCTACTTACTGCTTGCTTCTGTGAGCACAGACACGTGGAGCCAGCCTACTTACTGCTTGCTTCTGTGAGCACAGACACGTGGAGCCAGCCTACTTACTGCTTGCTTCTGTGAGCACAGGCACGTGGAGCCAGCCTACTTACTGCGGTGTAGATGGCGCTGGCATAGCTGCCGGTCCGGAGGGAGCGCCAACAGCAACACGACTGCAGGATGGCCATAGTGTCCGAGTTGCTGCTGGACGGAACTGGGAGTGAGCCCGCTGGCTGCTTTCATTCACAGGTCAGCGTGCGAGCAGACACGTTGCAGCTCTCAGAGGACGGACCTTGGGGCCGCAGGACTCCGCAGTGCGATGCATCCCGACGCGTGTTCTTGCCAGCGTCTGAGCGACACGGACGTCCGCCTTGTATGGACCCGACGCGTGTACTGCGGAGAGGGAGGTTGCCTGTCGAAGGATGGGCTTGCGTCTGCGCCTGATCCATAGGTGGTCGCTGCCGTCCCCCTGCAGTAACGAGCTGTGTAAAGTAAAGAAAAACTTGTCATTTTGCTTAATTAAACACCCCGCCATGAAGACACATGGGGAAGTGGATGTTAATCTCAGCATTGACCAACTTCAAGCCCAGGTACACACTGGATAAGGGGATGTCTGGGTCCCATTTCCGGTCTGATCGATGCGGAGAACCTGAATCTCCCAGAACTCAAACCCCAGCCCTCAGTTTAGTCACTATACCGCCTCATTTATCTCTGCCTCTCAGGCCAGCGTCCACGGTAAACGTCGTAAACGTGAATTGGCTTCGAATCCCGAAGTGTCTTCTCACAGAAGAGATTATTCCCATAGTTTTCCTCTGCCTATCCACTTGAATACCGTAATGGCTTCCTTCCACTTCATCGCCTATGATTATTCTCTCATTAAAGAGTTTATGTCCGTGCTTCTTCGTAACAGACGTATAAGTCGCCGCGTGGCGACATCCCCAGAACGTGAGACATCTGCAGTGTCTCTTGTCAGCAAGGAAGCACTGGCACAGCGCCTGGTACGCTGCCTGTCCGCAGCACACAGCCGGGATGGTGATGTCCTCCCGCATGTGGTAACACGCTTTCAGAGCACTGGAGGCCGCGCCATAGCTCAAGAGGTTAGTCGCTGGCTTCCCACCGCGGTGGCCCGGGTTCGATCCTGGGTCTGGTTAAGTGGGATTTGTGGTGGGTAAAATGGCGCTGGGGTAGGTTTTCTCCCAGTACTTCGGTTTCCCCTGCCAATCTTCATTCCAGCAATTGCTCCACAATCACCCTCACCTATCATCTGGGGCTGGTACAATAGGCCAGAAGTGGCCGCGGTACAAGGGACTTAGTCCCATCCCACTAGCAATAAAAAAAAATGCTCATGGAGCTGAGCCCTTCTTGAGAAGCCGTTTAGATGGACAGAACATGGATACCGAAGAGCACGTTATAAAATATAATTTGACGGAAAATGAACTCCGGGAAGATCAGGAATAAGACGATACATTTCGATACGAAATTACGTAAGACTGGCAAGGCATCGAAAAGAAAGCCTTATGCGAAGGGAGAACAAATTGGATAATTTTCGTCCCTCGGCCAGAATGAAATGGAAACAGGGGAGGAGGAAGGGAAGAAGAAGAAGAGAATTGTAGATTTAATAATTGTTGCAGGCCTGCAGATGTTTCTAGTTCATCTTGCATGTACTTCGGTTCATACAGTAAACACAAGTTCTGAATTTGTCGTCGAAATGCGTGGTTATAGCCGAGGGAGCAGAAACGTACTCATTTCACTCCATTGTTTAATTAATGGAATTTTCATTTCACCTCCAGCCATTAAATATTTGACGATGTTCCCACCCCCACAGTTTACAGATGAAGTCATTAAATATATGCATAAAGGGTTCTGTGCTCTCGTCCGGGCGATAAATCGGATGCTTGCGTGCGATCACCGGGATTACAACAAACGATTCCTCACTTCTGCGTCCGAACCACATTTCAGCGGATCTTAGGCCCAGACTGACCGACCGATCCGGGATAGCTCAGGCAGGAAAGAGACTAGGTTACTATGTGGGCGACCGAGAAATCGAGGTTCGGCTTTCGGCAGGGGCGAGAGATTTTTTTTTTACATCGTCCACATCGAAACCAAGGCCCATTAAACCTCCTATTCAATTGGATTTGAAGACGTATGGGTGGAGTGGGTGTATAGATCCACATAGTCTTGATCTCGGAACTAGTTGGAGGTGAGTGACATATGGGGGAGTGGATATTAACGCGTTCATATCCGTCAGTGCTTGATGGAGATGAGTAGTTAGTTTCACGCCCCAGTCGCCTTATCCTCTATATAAAGATTCTCCGATAGCCGTTGGATAGAAGGCTGGATGGGTTCCGCATCCGGTTTGGACGCGACAGAGGAGAGAGAGAGAGAGCAAGACAGACTAAGTTGGCACGTGCTTCTGTGGTCCAGCAGCCGAGAGTTGAGACATTTTAGAACAAATTTGGAACAGCCATCTGAATGAAGAGGATAACCATTACTATTCGCATTTTGCAGTGTTCGTGGTGAGTCTCGGTGGTGAGCCCGGTGCTCACAGCGGCTTCGATCTGGCGGCAAGTTCTGTGCAGTTAGGGCCGTGCCATAGCTCAAGCGGTTAGTCGCTGGCTTTCCACCGCGGCGGTCCGGGTTCGGTCCGGGTCTGGTCAAGTGGGATTTGTGGTGGACAAAATGGCGCTGGGGCAGGTTTTCTCCAAGTACTTCGGTTTCCCCTGCCAATCTTCATTCCACCAGTTGCTCCACAATCACCCTCACCTATCGTCTGGGGCTGGTACAATAGGCCAGAAGTGGCCGCAGTACAAGGGACATAGTCCCACCCCATTAGCAACATAAGAGTCATTCAGAATCAACAGTACGGTCTGTTGGGCCGTAACGCCGTGTAGTTTGGAGAGAGCTCGACGTTTCGTAGGAACTTGTCGCCTCCATCTTCGTAATCAAAGGATAAGCCAAGCAAGAAACCAACAGAATTAGGTGGTAAGCTGAGCTAGGCTTACTCATTGACTCTCAAGATGGAGCTGATATATTCTTCCGAAACGTCAGGCCCTCCGAATTACACGGCGTGACAACACAGCGAGAGTCTTAAGAGCCCCAGTCTCAGTATGAAGTGAGTCTGCCTGCCATCTCGTTTATTGTCACGTGTGATTTGAGGTTCTCACAGCGGTAATTATGAACATTGCTGTGACGTCGTGTAGCCTGGTAGAAGTTGGAGGTCTCAACAAACGTACGTAACCACCTACCGAACTAATTGTGTCAGATTTGGAAGACTTGTTCGTGTTCACAAGAACTGACGCCTTGATCCTGCAGTGACCTAAATTAATATAGTCCTCAACCTCAAACCCTCTCTCCTGAACACTAATTTTAATATTATACTCCCATGTACATATGTCCCTATTTGACTTCCCTTCATGTTTGTCGAACATAACTCTGCATGCATTTCTCATCTCTCTCGCGAGTGCTACATGATAACCCCATCCTATCCTATCCTTGAGTTCATCATTCCAATAATATTCCCTGTAGCGCCTGAAGCACAAGTTACGAAGATCCTTATTACACAGCCTTCGCTAACGTCCTCACTCCTACATGGCATTCGGGAGGTTTTGGGTTCAAATCTCGACCCGGACAACGGCTGTCCTCGCTGATGTTTTCATGGTTTTACTTCCTGGAAAATTCCGGAATTTTACTTCAGATTACTCCACGTCCCTGCCCATTCACTCTTCACTGCTCTGTTCACCCTCCCATAGCACGAACTGCTGATAGCGTCACTAACCAAACCCTGTCGATACCGAGCCCTCACATTCTCTCCAGATGTGCGAAGTGCCTCTCAGTCTTTTTGGTCTTGCGTCCCAAGGCTCACTTGGTCTAGAACCGTAGTCACATCACAGTGAAACGAGAGCCTTTTCTTTTCGAGACGTGCATTTTTATCATTATGTGATGGTAAAGGAGAAGCAATCCCTGTAACAGGCCGTGAAGGCCGATAGGGATGTGAGACGTCGAGGCTTCCACATTATGTAGACAATCGGCTCACAGATGGCAGTGAGGTTGTCAACCTTATGCTCCGGCCGCCCTTTACCCCCAGGAAGATTCCTGTTTCTGATTTCTGTTAGAGGCTGGGTCGACCCCAGGGCCATAGTGCGGCTCGAAGGATTAGGTGAATATTATATTTAAGCATCTTGTTGCACTCTACACGATAAATGATATAAACTCCGTCCCAAGTGCAAACAATATATTTTATGTCCTTGATCTTGCTCTCCTTTACACTACATGTTTCGGCCTCAAACGGCCATCATCAGGTGTATACTCTTAACGTCGCTGCTACACTGAACCCAGTCTAAAATTTAACATTTACAAACACATTGTTATTTTCTTCGTATTATCAACATCTACCTCGTTGATATGTGTCTGGTATGTAGATTATATTGCACACGTTAATTTTGATTTTCCTATAGTAGCACTATAAAATCTTTAGTTCTAATTTTAAAATCCTTTAAAAATTTTCTCTGAAGGAACAATGTGTTTTTAAATGTTAAATTTTAAACTAAGTGCAGTGTAACAGCAACGTGAGTGTATACACCTGATGACGGCCGTTTGAGGCCGAAACATGTAGTGTAAAGGAGAGCAAGATCAAGGACATATAATATATTGTTTGCACTTGGGACGGAGTTCATATCATTTATAAGGATTAAGACCTCACCGGGAATCTAACCCGCGACCTTCCGGCTTATGCATTTTAATATTATGTTAGTCATTAATGAATGTTCTAATTTTCGAGGTCTGTAGGTCAGGCGATTCCACAAGGACAGTGGTAGGAACCTTCTGTCCGTGCTTTAGACCTGGTCCTTCTCAGCAGCGCGCAGTGGATGTGGTCAGAGTCCATTAACTGAGATAATTATTGTAGGGTGTGTATGGGTCGTAGCAGGGCCTAAATTACGGTGCGAATGTAACCACTGCCCCGCTATGTCTTGTCGTACTTCTCACGCGCAGCGCTAGGAGCCAAGTGCGAACGCAGCCTGTACTCACCTCTGGTGTCACGTGCCTCCAGTGAAAGTGGATTTGCACCAATCATAAGCAGCACTCAGTCCCGCCACTTGTTGGTGCGCGCCCTCCGCACAAATTGGATGCTGGCTTAGCTGCGAGGAAGAAGTGCTCGAGTACAGTTCCCGGGGGACGGGAGAGCGGCGGGAAAAGTAAACAGAGGAAAGAGCCACAGAAGGAACAAAGATATTGAGTAAAAAGTGCGGTGAAAGGAAACCCCACGTTCAGCAAACACCGTGAAACTCAGGCCGACGATTTCCTGACGATGTAAGTCTGTGTGTGAGAGAAAGCGTGTCTCCTTCAGTACAGTGAGTAAGTAGGAGCTACACAGAGAACAGGGGTTCAATTCCTGGCGGGGAGCGGAATTATTTATCTTCACCACGGGGTCATCGTGCCTTATGACAATGGATAGGGGATATTCTTTCGCTGGAGGTAAAGACGCCAGGGCGTACAAACACCTGCTCACTCTGGTTCGCTCGCGGATTTCTTATTTTTCTTTTCTACCCTGAAGATGGAGGCGATACGTTCATCCGAAACGTCGGTTAACACAATATCTACACGGCGCCACATCCCAGAAGTCTGTTTTCTTCTGTTAGTTGTGTTGCATTCGATTGCTGTTTGGCCTACGTATCTTATTTTGAAGAAATTAAGTAGGGTTATGGGATCGTCTTGTTGTCTCTGTGTCTGTGTGCACCACATCGTTGCCAGGCAACAGCTCGGTAAACACATTCTCGCGACAACGAGGACACACGCAGTAATAGGAGAACTCGTATCAGATACTCAGTGTATAGTGAAAGGAGCGCGTTCAGAAGTTGCTGCAAAATTTCCGGAATGCTGCCTGACCCAGCAACCCTAATATGCATAGGTACGTTTAGAAATTCACGCTCTTATAGTTAAAAAGAAAATTTGCCACGAAAGGAAGACGCCATTTTTATCAGTTAGAAATGGACTGATCGGGAAAATCTTCAATGAACCGTTTTTTTTTTTTAATATTTTTATTGCTAGTGGAGTGGGACTAAGTCCCGTGTACTGCGGCCACTTCTGGCCTATTGTACCAGCCCCAGATGATAGGTGAGGGTGATTGTGGAGCAATCGGTGGAATGAACATTGGCAGGGGAAACCGAAGTACTCGGAGAAAACCTGCCCCAGCGCCACTTTGTCCACCACAAATCCCACTTGACCAAGCCCGGGATCGAACCCGGGCCGCTAAGGTGGGAAGCCAGCGACTAGCCGCTTGAGCTATGGCGCCGGCCCAATGAACCGATTAGCAGCGGCTGTTCCGTGAGAATGAGGCTGCTTACACCTGCACCACTGCAAGCGCATTGAACCTCCCGCTTTCTTTGAATTGACAGTTTGTTAGGATGTTGAGGATCACTTGCAGCCTATATATTAAAATATGAGGACTTCTGAAAATCTGGAGGAAAGGTCCTCAAAAAGTTTTCAAGTTTTACCTGTTGTCTTTCACGCGTTTTATAAGTGTCAATTTTTCCTAAAGATTTTGTTTTGTGATGATAGATAGGCGATTAACGAAGTTCGAAAGGAGAACGTGCTTCATGCTACATCCGGTCTCGACAAGCTGCGATTGTTACGCTGTCTTTTTTGTTTTTAATCCTCCCTCTGTCCAGAAGTTGCATGACCGAATCGAGTGCGCCGGGTATGAGAAAATTTATCAGCACGTTTTGGTTCAGTCGCAGTCTACAGTAGAAAAGAAGGGCTCTAAATCAGTCCTGTCTGCAGCTGTAACAATCTCTTGATTCTTGAAAATGGCCTTCAGTTATCCTAAATTTCTGCGCTCTGAATTCTAAAGTTCTGATTGAATTGCTTCAGGTTTTGAATTATGAACTTATTTCAGCAAGACTGAAGATTAGTGGGTTAATTTTAGATCGCTGTACATTTATTTTAATTAGTGTGTTTTAATAAAGCAGTTTGTTTGGAACTGGCGTGCTGCATTTCCTCCATCGCTTTCTAGTTCTGCAGCTTCAGAAGAGTGGTTAGCAGGCTTACCAGGCCATTCCAGAACAGCTGCAGCAGTCTGCATTAGAACACGAGGGCATTACACTAGTGAGATCTCTCAGAGATATTTTACTTCCGGATTGACTACGTTTACTCCTCAATCTCTCTCTCCCTTTCAGGTGCTCCAATTTATTTCGATTGTGTTGTACCATGTTCTCCCTCATTAAGCATGTCGCTCATCGTCACGAGGGATGAACGAAAGACATTTGAATTTTATTTCAATCGTTTTACTCGGTTTACCAGAACTTTTATGATAAATTCGAAATGTTAAACCAATCGACAAAATTATATATTCTTGAAGAATCAATGAATTTGGATCAACAAAATATTAGATACGGCATTTACGTAGAAGACAATGCAAAAATCATGTGAGATTTGAGGCTGTAGCGCAGATGACTAAGAAAGTGAGCCCTTGCGTTCTGGTGGATTGTTATCAACGCCGCCTGCCGGTTCCTCCAAAATGTCGGTAACAGTCTACCAGACTACACCGCACCACGGCACAAAAGGCAGTAATCTTGAGTACAATATCAGACCGAATTTACAGCTGTAAGACTGTGAGGTAAGTTGACAGCTTCCTGCGGTCTGCAGCAACATGAACCATCAGAGACATCTGTTTGCGACTACCACCTAAAGGGGCGATGAACCAGTGGTACCCAGGCTCTGGGTTCGCGCCCCACTTGTCTCTACTTATATGTCCTTAATAAATAACTATATCTTTTTTGCTGTTCTATGTTCGTAATTCCTATAGCGCTCTGATTGCTGGTTTTTTGCCCGGCTTTTTCTTCGACCCTGAAGATGGAAGCGATATATTTCTCCAAAACTTCGATTTACCTTCAACGGGCTACACAGCGTTATCTCCCGGAAGTATTCTTCAGTTTTACTGCACTTTGCTGCCTAGTGGGTAGCACTCCTGTGTCTCTTCAGGAGATTCCAGGTTCACATCTCAGCTCAAGACCGATTCTCCTTAGGGGTACGTCGTTGTATTCCTCAGACCCTCCAAGCAAACAGTGGAACAGTGCCTCAAGTTAGGCCCCTTTTCCTTCCAGCTCATCAGTCATATCAGAGTTGCTGAAACAGTAATTACATAAACCGAAACTCTGGATTTGTGAAGCTGACGTGTGTTAGTTTCGTGAGCTCTTCGCTTGTTTCCGATTTCACGGTTCTTTGGTGGAGATGGGTTTACTGTCCTCTGACGGGGTGACTGCTACCCAAGCAATAACTGACTCACAGCTAACAGGCATGTGAAGGTTTCCACGGCTGTTCGCAGTTGACATTAGTTAGACTCTTGAGTGTTTACATCTTCTGAATGAAGTCAGTGTTGTCGACGTTTCGGAGGTATACTTCGACCAAACTACAGGGTATCATATCTCGAAAGTACTCTTCTATAGTCTCTGATGTGTGGGAACCACAGAACTCTTTGCGAAGATATTCTATTATCTGTACTGAACCCGTGCCTAATCTGAGAATATTACGGTATCAGTGGTTGTAGTCCAAAATTTAAAATTTTAAAATTAGTATTAACAACGGTGTCAGTAAAAAATTATTTTTGTGTACTAATTCTGAGTTCACATGCACTTAATTTCGCCCAAGAGACGAAGAAGCAAGTTCCCACCCAGCATTAAAAACCATTATCTGCCGTGGTATGATTGTTGATGGGAGGGGAAGTGGAAGAAGGGAATTGAGGGGGTCGGATAGTAGTAAATCGTCTTACCGATTCGGCTACCGTGTGTACCACCGTCTTCGCTCACGAAGCCGTGTGTTGCATAGATGGCAGAAGAGTATACATTACGCTGCTGCCAACCTATAGGCCAAAAGTGAACGTATGTTGGTAATCCGTGGTGTTACACGCGCTCTACTCCGTGTACTGCGTTTGTTATGCCGTGTGATTTGATGTCTGTGTTACCGACATGGGCAGGAAAGGAAAGTGTGGTAGTTGGAAACCTGTGCAGTTGACTGAAAACTTAATATCGAAAGGAGTTGAAGGATTAGTTGGAATAGAGGAATTAACAGATTATAAATTGGTTAAAGACTATGGCGCAAAGAGTATTCGCAAGGTAGGACATGAATAATATGCGGAGTATGATGAAGTGTTGGGTTACAGATTAAGAATGCTTTCTCCAGTCCAAATGGTAGAATTTGGAATATCACGTAGTTTCGTTATTATAAAGTTTAGTTTTTGGCCAAAAATCACGTTATTGCTCAAAGTTTTAAGTTGCTGATTAACTGGCCTTATTGATGGCACGTAACCACATGCAAGGTGATAGGACAAGCCGCGGATCAGTCGAAATAGTTTTAATTAATGGGTCGGAAGTCGTTTCATGTTGCTTTATAAGGACAGTTTTTGGGGTTTTCGGAAGTTTTCAATAAGTTGTGTGGCTTTTGCCTTTGAACTATGTACCACAATTGTCGGCATGACAGGTGACACTGTCGACTGGGGAGGTGTAGTGAGAATGTGCCGATGCATATTCTGGGTTATGACACCATGTAGCCTTGGAGGTGGATACCAGTGTTTAAGAAGAATATGCTGCTTTCATTTGTAAGGTCAAAGAACCCTGAGACTACCTGGTGTCACAGTCTAGAATACTCCAGCAGCAAGCTAATGTGAACACAGTTATGGAGCAAATTTCAGCTTCTCAAGGACGATTCTGCTCTGTGGATTTAGATAATATTCACTGTTAATAGCAAACACCTGGCAAGCACGTCAATGCTCTGACCTCAGATGGGGACATTCAGCGCAGAAGCACCAAACGGAAAAAAGATTTTGGACAGCCGTCTTCTAAAAGGAGAAAAGTCAACTGTAGAAGGAAACAGCAGATAAGGACTGTGCTTGAGAAGCCAAAAGAAGTGCCTGAAGTCAATAAGGATGAAACAGAATCATCAGATACTGATGATGCTGAGAGGAAGAGCATGTCATCAGAACTTCTGGAGAGCAAAATGTCTGCTTGGCATGGAGTGGGCATTATGAGTCCTATACTGAGGGCACTGGAAGAACAAGGGTTTGTGGAGCCCACGGAAATTCAGGTAAGATTTAGAAACCAGTCTCGGGTTACTGTGGTGAACAGTGTGAAATACTAGTTATGAAATATAATTGCATATCTTCCTGCAGAAGGTGCAGCACTAAAATCACATTTTCAGGTTTATTTGTGGATATACCTGGCCCTATTCCCCCCCCCCCCCCCCTCTTTCCTTTTGAAAATGTGAAGATGTGTAGCATGGAGTGTGGCAGGTGTGCCAGATGTCACTCAGCTATTGGCCACAAGATTGTGGTGTTGCGCAGTGATTGGTCAAAAATGCACGTCACATCAAACTCAGTGAGCAGTTTTATGGATTATGTATTATATTTTATTCTTTCTCTTGAAGGAAGTGAGTGATACAAAATATTCAAGCTGAGACTGATGTCTCGCACATGCAGATTTACTGGAATCACTCTTTTTTTCTTCAAACGATAGAACAATTGCTTCTTTTTTTGTGACAGTAATAATTACTCCTGTTTGCCTATGACCTAAATGCAGTGTGTATGAGAGTAATACAGATAAAACTACACTGGTATACTGTACCGAAACAGATTGGCAGCAGAAGGAAGTTGAATTATGTTGCAGGCCAAGACTCTGCCGGCTGCCGTGTTGGGCCGCAGGGATATCCTCGGTGCTGCTGAAACTGGCAGTGGGAAAACTCTCGCGTTTGGGATCCCAATTCTACACAGAATTCTCGAAGACAGGGGCCAAAGTGCAGGTAGATACAACCTTGGTATGTATGATGCAGCATTGTTGTGGCCGGCTGAAAGTGATATGTCACTTCCATTGATGAAATTTGTTGCATGTTATTCAATGGAACTTTATTATTTTGCCATGATGGCTGGTAGAATGTGAGATTTTGTGTTTATCCATGTTAATGTTTGCTGAAATTATCAACACACTTGCACACAACTTCTCTGACTACTGTGTTTTGACCACCAACAAATTATTGCTTTAGTCAGTTTAGTAACGTTGAGCTGGGTACCTCAGTCAGTGCAGCGACTTGGCTGTGGATTATGTGATTGGGGGTATCAGGTTTTTTCTCTTCTCCGTTGTGTCCCAACCAGCTCAGGGGTCCATCCAGCCTCGTCTCCATGGGGTACCAAGACCTATTTATTTAGACTTAAAGCATCGAGAGCATGAAACTATTCAGTCATCTAGTGCCAAATTAAGAATGCATGGAGCTATATCTCCAATCCTCATGCTTATTGATGGCACAGTACCAAGGTACAGGGATAACTTTACCCTTTTTGAAGGCTCTAGCCACATGCACAAAGAGTATTGAAGCCTATTCTTGTTTTCAGTTCATGCAAAGAGGACAATAGAGGCTGAGCCATGTCAGAGCGAAAATGAGTATGAAGAGCATGAGGATGAGAACAGCAGGGAAATGGTGGGTCTTGGCTGCGTCCAAGTTATGAAGGATGTCTCACCCCACAACACTCCAGGCTGTTCACAGTCAAAGCTTTATGCCCTGGTGTTAACCCCCACAAGGGAGCTCGCAATGCAAGTTCATAAACATCTTACAGCTGCTGCTAGATACACTGGCATTAAGGTTAGTTCTGGACAGACACAGAAGGTAACAGGAGTTGGTAGCATAGGTGATATAGTGACTGGCTGTGGGCTTGAATGACTGAAGGGTCCAGGTAGGGTCAAGAATTTTCTCTTCATGTCATCCAGACCAGCTCTAAGGCCCACCCAGCCTCCTGTCCAATGGGTATCAGGGGTAAAGCGGCCGAGGTGTGAAGCTGACAGCTCACCTCCAATTACTGCCAAGGTCAAGAAAATGTGGATCTGTACACCCACTCCCCCATACACCTTCATGGTGTAGTGCTTAGTTAGTGAAGCACAGGGACAACTTTACTTTTCTACCTCTGTAATAGGCCATGGAGGCTCATCGGGCGGTGAGGTTGTCAGTCTTATGCGCCGGCCACACTTTACCCCAAAGAAGATTTTTTGTACTCATTTCTGTTAGAGGCTGAGTCGATCTCAGAGCCATAGTACAGCTGGAAGGATCAGGTCAATTGAAAAATCCAGTGACCTCGTCAGGAATCGAACTTGCAACCTTCTGACTTGTAGCCTAGTGCTTTAACCAGCTATGCTACCCCACACATGCATGGCAGGAAATGGCCTGGAGACAGAAACAGTTCCCAGTTGTCACATCTGTCAGCATGTGATGACATCACGTGTCTTCATTGCTCTTTGTCTGTGCATAATTCACGATTCTCGTGTTGATATTAATGGTGACAAAATTTTGTTTTGTAAAGTGTGTGGGGTATTTGAGAAGTATGGCCCTTAGAAACTGAGACATGGCTGTAGAGATCTGTGAATGTAAGATGCTAGCTATATTTTCCAGATAGCTGTAGTGGTTGGTGGCATGGCACCCCAGAAGCAGGAACGCTTGCTTAGCCGCGGACCAGAAATCGTAGTCGCAACTCCTGGACGACTTTGGGAGCTCATACAGGATGGTAATCCTCACCTGGCTCAAGTTAGCAATATCAGGTAAGCTAAGCATAAATGGTGATGTGTAACAGTAAGCTTGGATGTTGTTTTGGATATCATACATTGGATTGAGTATCCTCAGGGACTGGCTCTGTTTCTGCCATCGGTTGGAGAGGGCGTGGTTTTCCATGTGTGGGAACCCCTCATTCTGAAGAATTCATCCAAGGGCTTGTGTGACATGTCATAACATGCTGATTTTATGTGGCAAGGAATTGTTAACCCCCAGCCAACCTGTTATGCTGGCAGACCACTCCTTGCCCATTATCCAGAACTGCTTTTTCAGTTTATTGCCCTGCATATCCGGAGGCATTTTCTCCAACCGCAACCATTCCATGCCATGGTAATAAGAAACATTCTTACATGGCAGGAGTAGTAGATCAGAATATAGTTTTTTTACAGCTTTTATGATGGTTGTTGTAGTGAGTAGCATCCACACGACAAATGGATTAACTGTCTGACTGTAAAATGTTATGTTATTGTATAGAGGCAGTCCTGACATATGAATAGTTACATTCCTTGACAGAATTCACAAAACAATATTTGTCAATGTGAATTCCTGTGTTCCATAGGCATTGTGTTGTACTTGGGGTTTATGTTTCTGAACAACCAAAAAAATAAACATAAATTACAAATTTTATTGCCTCAAACAAAATGTGTAAGCATCAGAAACATATTGAATTATGCTCTAACCACTGGAGACTGTCATATGGCATAAAAATACCTATCAACAATGTTATAAAACACTAAAATTTGACATGAGATGGACACAGCAACCGAGCATAAGGCGTACTGACTGGATGATGTCACATTCCATGGTTTCCATATTCATTCAGATGCACTTGTGGTTGTTTGGAAGGGATTTCAGATGGATGAAGTCGCATTCGGATGGCACGCCAAGCTGATGGTTCGGGCTTCATTATAAAAGTTTGCGTGAGCAAATTTTGTAATATGTGTGTTTATAAAGCAAGGACTGCCTGTATTTTATTCAGGTAGATAATTTGGTGTGTGTGCAGGTGTCTTGCTATCGACGAGACAGACCGTATGCTGGAGAGGGGCCACTTTCAGGAGTTGCATAACTTGCTGGAGCTCCTGAATGTCGACGAAGGCAAGAAGCGGCAGCGGCAGAACTTTGTGTTTTCTGCCACTCTGACTATGGTGCATGAACCGCCCAGGCGTCTGAAGAGCCGGAACAAGAAGCTCAGACTCACACCGGGGCAGAAGCTGCAGAACATCATGACGATGCTCGGTGTCACAAACCCTAAAGTGGTTGATGTTACAAAGGAATCTGGTGAGAGAATATTTTGTGATTCCCAGATTCTGTCTGTACATTTTGTTCTTGGTGTATTCCATTATGCGTAGTGCCTCCATCTTCAGGGTAGAAGACTGACTCATCTTTACTGAAGATGAAGACAGCGTGTTCATCCAAAATGTTGGTACCTGTGTAGTAAAGTATGCACTGTCACATCCCAGAAGACTGTTATTTTAATTTTCATCACTGTGAGAATGTCATTTG
The DNA here is from genome assembly GCF_002891405.2 of Cryptotermes secundus. Taxonomy (NCBI): domain Eukaryota; kingdom Metazoa; phylum Arthropoda; class Insecta; order Blattodea; family Kalotermitidae; genus Cryptotermes; species Cryptotermes secundus. The sequence continues at coordinate 1,830,582 of NW_019721002.1, read as the reverse complement.
CACATCTGAAGGGCATTAGGAATGAAATCTAAAGAGAGGAGGCCTGTGAAGTAACCCAGAGCAGAACGTTTTACCTGGGTATTGGAAATACATGGCAGAGAGACAAGAGAACGGGCAAGAAATGAAAAGGGAAAGTTTGTGGGAATCTGGACTTGTATTCAGGATACTGATTATGTTTACTGATTTTGTCCTTTCACATTCTTTCCAATTCATTATTTGCCGGTCATCCCACCATTCAGTGCTAAATGGTGAGCAACTGACAGCTCTTTTAAAGTATACCATAAATAAATTATAAATAATTTATAAGACCAACTATGTGTACTCTAACATGGTGGTAAATTTTAAAATGTTTGGTCGATTGTTCGCATGGACGTACCCAGTTTTCAGGTTTCCTATTTGATAGGGCATAGTAAAGTTAAAGCTCTCCCTGTAACAGGCCGTGGAGGTCCATAGGGTTGTGAGACGTCGAGGCTCCCACAATTTCTAGACAGTTGGCTCCCAGATGGCTGTGAGGTCAGCTTTACGTGCCACTCGGCCACTCTTTACCCCAGGAAGATGCCTGGTACTCATTTCTGTCAGAGGCTGAGTTGACCCAGGGCCATAGTGCATCTAGAAAGATTAGGTTGATCAAAAAATCCAGTGATCTGATCGGAAATTGAACCCATGACCTTCCAGCTTTTAGAATAGAGCCTCAACCAACTTCACTATGGCATCATAGGACATGAGCCAGATGAATATAAAATTGGTCATGTTTTGAGGTGGGAAGAGGGTTGAAGCTTTTGTTCCCTCCCACAGGAACAGCCGGTACATTGACGGAAGCTCGTATCGTGTGTGCCCTTGAGGAGAAGGACGTTTATCTCTATTACTTCATCCAGCAACACCCAGGACGAACACTCATCTTCTGCAACAGCATCAGCTGCGTGCGCCGACTGGCGCAGCTTCTCTCTCTGCTCCAGTGCCGACCGCTGCCACTTCATGCCAACATGATGCAGAGACAGAGACTCAAGAACCTGGATCGCTTCCGAGACAATTCCCGCGGCTTGCTGCTTGCAACAGACGTGGCTGCACGGGGACTGGATATCCCTGGCGTGCAGCATGTTATTCATTACCAGGTCCCTCGTACTTCAGAGGTAAGTTACAGGCTGAGGTCCGAAGGCAGCACGTTTCAGGATACAGATCTGACATTACTGTGCCACAGGCTATGCACATTACTGTCGTCTGGAGCGTCCCAGATTATTTAATTGTGGGTGTCCTTGTACAAATTATTCAGTGCTTGTAGGAGCACGCTTCACTTGGATACTTGACAAGCAGTTGTTCTGACATGTTTCTTTATTTTTAAGACCTATGTGCATCGCAGTGGGCGTACAGCTCGTGCACAGAAGGAGGGCCTCACGCTGCTGCTTATAGAGCCAACAGAAGTTCCCCACTACACACGTCTCTGCCGCACACTTGGAAGAAGTAAGAGTTGCTTGTAGGAAACCTCGTGTCTTATTTGCTAAGTGTTCTCCTCCTCCTCCACAAAAGTTCGAACCTAAGAGGCACGTAAAAGACAGGACTTGAAACTTTTATGGAACAAGAAGTTCTCAGAAGAACTTACAGAGATCCATTTTAATATTATTTCCTCATCTTCTGAGTCATCTCTTTACTTCAAGTTTCACTACTAGTACTTAATATACATTTCCCTTCTCTTCAGTACAAGCTACCTGCCCTTCCCATCTCATCATCTGTGATTTAATTGTCATAATAATGTACAGTGAGGAGTATAAATTATGCAGCTCCTCACTGTAAAATTTTTGGATGTTACATTTGAACACCAGACTGCAGCTCTGCTGATGGTTTGTGCAGAGCTGGTCGCAAGATCATACCTACACACGTTTGAACATTCTTATTGCCAGCATCTGTAAGAACCATTTCAGAGGAACTAGCTGCTTCCATCTTCAGGGTAAAAGGTAAAGTTGTCCCTGTACTTAACTAATTAAGTACTACACCATGAACACGTGTGATGGAGTGGGTGTATAGATCCATGTTTTCTTGACCTCGGCACTAGCTGGAGGTGAGTGGTCAGCTTCACTCTCTGGCAGCTTTACCCCCAGGGAAATAGCCCCTGGTACCCATTGGATAGGAGGTTATGTTGATCCCATAGCCAATCTGTACTACATGGAGAAGTGAAAATTCTTGCCCCCACTGGCACTTGAATTCTGACCCCTTGGTTGTCCAGCCTGTAGCCAGTCACTATACCGACTGTGCTATCCTGGCTCCCACATAGAAGGGTAAATATAGGCACCATTTTCCTCTAGAACATTTCAGCTTTATTTAGAAAGCTGTTGGAGATTATTCCTTGTGTATGTATGTTCTATGGCAGTCCTCATTGTCACATTTAATTGATTTTTAATTGCATTTTCTAAACTTTATAATGACATTTTCTGATTCATTTTACAATCACATTTCTTCGGCCTGGCATAGAAGGACTTTACACCATATTACAGTCCGTCACTTGCTGTTTCTCTCCCGTTCTACCTTCATCACTGTTCCGTTCAGCAGATGTAACGGTCAGTTCAAGTGTGATGCATGTCGATGTCACCTCCATTTAACGGATGTTTACTGTTATCAGAAATCTTGTGTTTTACTTTATGCAGCAAAGGATTTGCCGCTGTTCCCTATATCAAGCAGCCTCTTAGCAGCTGCAAAGCAGCGTGTTACTCTGGCACAGGAGCTTGATCGGCTTGAACTGGCTACTCGGAAGTCAAGTACTGAAACTGGGTGGTTCCGAAAAGCCCTAACAGAAATGGATATGCTGGTGGATGATGAAGACTTGTATCCTTACAGCAGCATATGCAGACTTGACATCGCTGTACACACTGAGTTTCATTGCCCTGATATTGAATTTGAATCTGTTTGTTATTTTTTGTGTGATATCTTTCAAGGTTGCCATATTTACTGCCATGTGTCCCCACTGCTGTTTTTAACACCTGAAATATTGCGGCCTTATTATATGAATTCTTTTCTTGACAAGTTTCTTTTGCCGTATGAGAAATGTTACATATTTATTGATGTTTCAGTGATATGAGATCAGACCTTTCTAATGGACCCAACTGGGTAGGTGCCTTCCCACCAGTTTGCCAGAAGATGGAAACAGATGCAGTTATTGAAAGTTTTCTGTTCGGAATCTTAGATAGAGGTGAACACAGGCCAGAAAGCCAGTGGTTGTACTTTGTATTCATGATGTTAATTCTCTCTCCCTTATTTTAGTTTCTTGTTCTGCAGAAAATGAAGTCAGTATTACCTGTCGGTGAAGGAAATTATGTTAAAGACATAACAAATATCACCGGATATGACAGTTTATTTGTGTATATTTAAAAAAAAGATAAGGGGTACTTAGATGCAACCAAGCAAGTTGGTTCAAGTGGTAACACTTCTGGCATGCATTCACAATGTGACCCACTTGAACCTTGGCTGGGGTACCTTCCATTCATGAATTTCCTCTACCCTTCCAGGGGGAGAGACTTGTTGAATCATCCTATTATGCAATGTTGATGGTGTCATTGAATGAAACTGTAAATCCTTAACACATTATTCAGACCACGGCAGATGGATGATGATGAAAGCAACAAACTGAGGAGACTGGCCTCCGTGAAGCGCAAACAACTTGGAGCCCTTTTGTGTAGTCATCGTCAACATGGTGACATGAGTAACGCTGTGAATGTGGCAAAATCTGCCGTTGACATCAGGGCCAAACCTCAGAAAAACAGGCACAACCTGTTCCTCAAGAACAGGAGGAAAAATAAAGAGTAAATCACATATTGCAAGTCATGAACTTGTGTAAAATTTTTCACAGCCTTTCCCTCTTTCCCATGTCTTCATTGTCCTGAATGCTTCCAGACCTTTAAGCTGAAGTTGCCAGTCTTGCTCGTATCCATACTTGGCCCAAGTATAATGCTTCCAAGTTGTGATCGGGCAGGAACTGGTTTGAATGTCAGCTGGGATACTGGCTGTGCTAACTGCAATTTCTTGTTTCCTCAGCTCCTCCAGGGAAATGCCAGGCCAGTATCTTAAAATAGGCCACAACCATTTCCTTTGATGTTCTTTCCAATTTGTCATTCTCTGGTCTCGCAATTCAGTGCTGTTGGCTGAGCTACAGACAGCGCTTCTAAATAAATCATAATTTAAGACGTGTGATGATATTTAAGACCTTTTTTTATTCCTAGTGGGGTGGGACTAAGTCCCTTGTACTGTGGCCACTTGTGGCCTATTGTACCAGTCCCAGATGATAGGTTAGAGTGATTGTGGAGCAATTGGTGGAATGAAGATTGACAGGGGAAACCGAAGTACTCGCAGAAAACCTGCCTCAGCGCCATTTTGTCCTCCACAAATCCCACTTCACCAGACCCCGGGATCGAACCTGGGCCACCACGGTGGGAAGCCAGCGACTAACCACTTGAGCTATGGCGCGGCCAATATTAGTCATGGTACATCCTGTGTTCCACAGTAGAAACAAATGTATGTATTTAACCATTGTTGGCTAACGTCTGAAGACACAAGTTGGCAACTGTTATAACAGCTATATTATATTTCCAAAACATTTTTAAGTTCACAATTGCACTACTGTTTTGTCTTATCATAAACAGATAGCAGCTCTGTGCTTCTGTGATCTTTATCCATAGAAATGTATTTCATTTATTGATACCATAGGTCTAGAATTAACATATTTTCTGTAACTGTATGGCAACAGGTGCATGAGCAGGCTGACAAGCTCACCACCATCTGTGAGCCAGTTGTCTACAAAATGTGTGAACCTCGACGTCTCACAACCCTGTGGGTCTCCACAGTCTGTTACTGGGATAGTTTTACCTTTAAGATAGGAAAGCAGCAACATGCAGGGTAACAGTAAAATGTGCTTGTTATTTCCTGTAGGTCCTTTAATGTCTTGAGTAACAAGAAGGAAATAAATGGGACCTACACAATAAAAATTTCATCAGTCAAAGCTGTAGTTGCTTGTGTCAAGGGACCTGAGTAGCTTGCTGAGGACAGCGCAGGACCCTAGACGTGTGAGGGAAGAGAGATGCATGAAAGATTTGTTCTGAAAATGTTAAGGAAAGAGACCACTAGGAAGACGTACATGTAGACGGAAGAAGAATGTTAAAAGAAATAGGATGACCTTGTGTGGACTGAATATATCTCGTTTGGGATAGGGACCAGTGGCGCGCTTGTATGGCGATAGTAACGAATCTACATGTTCCATAGGATTTGGAGCATTTGTTTGCCCAGCTGAGCGGCTATTAGCTTCTCAAGCCGAACTCTGGAATTAGCAGTATGACCTATAAAACGTGGAAGGTAAAGTTAAAATTTCCCCTGTGCTTAACTAATTAAGCACTTATTCATGAAGGCATATGGTGGGAGTGGATGTATAAATCCACATTTTCTTAACCTTGACACTAGCTGGAGGTGAGTGATTAGCTTTACACCCTGGCCTCTTTACTCTCGGGGAAAGGGTCTACAGTACTTATTGGACAGGAGGCTGGTTGGGCCCTAGAGCCGGTCTGGACGACTTGGAGAAGAAAAAATTCTTGACCATACTGGGACTCGAACTCTAACCCCTTGGCTATCCAGCTCGTAGCCAGTTGCTATAGTTCAGTAATTATCGGCAAATAAATTGAGAAACAATTGAAGGTTACTGTCTTCTAGTATGCGACGCCATGTAGTCCGGTAGAAAGATACTTACCTGCATTTAAAGTGTCGCCATGTACTTCCGAAACGTCGGTACATTTGGACATGGCGACATATCCCAGAAGACAGCAATGTTATATTCATTTCCGGCATAACCTGCGAGTTCTCACAAAAGAAACAACAGTATAAGGGGAAACAGAACATCCGATCGATTGTTCCGTTTAAGAAGAAACTGGTGGAATTTGTTCGATGTGTCAGGCAGCCCCCCCCCCACACACACACACACACAAGTACTTGTGGCGAGCTTGCGTGCTTCAAGAATAGAGAGCGACGGCGGAAAGGTGTCTGTCTGCAGCCATTTGATGAATTACTGAATTGGCTTGCTTGACTTAGTCTTCGACCTTGAAGACGGAGGCAGTACCTTCCTCCGAAACGTCAGTAAACTGCTACCAGATTACTTAAATCAATTGCACGTGTACGCATAACTGAACTGTTCTCGCACACCACGAGACTGAGCAGAACGAGCAGGAAGTGCACCGGACACGAAGCGAGTGCTTCTGTACCCTCTCAACTTCTGTTCGAAACATTTTTCGCTCCGATAAATGTGTAGCGAGTTACGCGTGAGATGCAGTGCCCGTTGTTTTAACTGAATATTAAACAGAATTGGTAGCACGAATGGGGGAGAAGAGGAATGCATATAGGATATTTTTGGGAAAGCCAAATGGAAAGAAACTACAGGGAAGACAAACGTTTAGGTGGATTGACAATATTAAAATAGTTCTTAGAGAAACACGATAGGATGATTTGGATTGGATTGATCTAACTCAGGATAAGGACCATTGGATGGCTCTCTTAGACGCAGTAATGAACCTTCGGGTTCCTTAAAATGTTGGGAAGTTCTTGAGTAGCTGCACAATTGGCGGCTTATCAAGAAGGGCCCAGCTCCATGAGTGAGTGAGTTAAACAGAACTGGAATATGTTGAAACTCCACAACGTAATTCTTCTTGGAAACACGCTGAAGTTCTTAAACATGGAGACAGGGCAGACATGAGGCAACTCAGCCACAGCTTGACAACTTTTTGCGAACGAGCTAATACAGTAAGACCTGAAATAATGACAAAAATAATATTGACTAGAGAACATGCTCACGTTTAAAAACGTGGATGTGAAAGATTTAATGACTCCTTTTCAAATGCGTAAGTTGTTTTCTACATAAAGTGGAATGGTAGGGTAACAACTAATTATTAAGTGCTGTGGCTGGAAATCAATGAGGTAAAAAGGAACTTAGCTCAGCACCATAATATAAAGATGTATGGGGGAACTAAGGTATAGCTCCACCAATTTTACTCTCGACTCTGAATGTGAGTGCTCAGCTTCACACCCCGGACGCATTACACTGGTACCTGTCGAACATGACCCAGGGTGGGCCCCAGAGCCGGTATGGACTCAGTAGAAGAGATGCTTCTTACCTTGACTGAATTTGAGCTTAGTCGTCCAGTCCGTAGCGTAGTCACTATACTGACTGAGCTGTCGGAGTTCTCTTTTCTATTCAATCATTTGTTTCGACGGACAGAAAAATCTCATTCAAGGAAACGGTCTGAGTGTCGAGATTCGAACCCGGAACGTCCTGAGTAAGAATCATAAACATTGACCACTGAACCAAGACCTATGGATTCAGTATTTACATGTTACTTGTGTCGTGTTGTCTGTCCGTTGCGTGAGTAACCCGGAGTGGCAGGGATTGATAGTGCTTTGCATTCATTCGATGTTCGCTACAGACAGACAGACAGGCACCTTGGATCTTGACAGGTGTTTGCAGCTCACGTCAGCCAGGAAGAGAAAGGTGGAATATCATTACAATTACGTCGTTTTGTAATCACTTAGGTATCTTACGGTAGCGTACATTGTACTATGTACTATGCTACAAGCCGCAAGGTCGCGGATTCGATTACCAGTGAGCTCATTGAATTTTTCAATTGACCTAATCCTTGCGGCCGCACTATGGCCCTGGGGTCGACTCAGCCTCTAACAGAAATGAGTACCAGGAATCTTCCTGGGGTTAAAGGGCGCCGGCGCGTAAGGCTGACAACCTTACTACCGTCTATGGGCCGATTGTCTAGAAAATGTGGGAGCCTCGATCGCTCACACCCCTATGGGCCTCCACGGCCTGTTACAGGGATAGCTTTACCTTTACCTTTTAGGCGCATTGTTTCACGAGGCAGAATGACCAGTAATACGCAACGGGCGGTTCCCGTAGAAGTGCGACGCCAGTCGCTGTGTGTCTCAGTGGCCAGCCTGGCAACCTCCCTCACTTCGTTACGTTGCTTAGGGATTGTTTTGTTTCATTTGTGAGTCGCTGGCCATTACGAGACGAGCAAAATAAACTTCTCTCTCTGAGTTACCGCTCGGTATCTCATATTGCTGCTGGCAACGTATGCACACGCAACAGTATAAGAATTGTTGGACGCGTCGTTTTCTATGCGGTCCATTGTCAAAGGGAAGTAGGCCAATAGTTTTTCCCAGAACTTCTTGTTGAAGGTATTTTTGTCACTCCGCCCCGTATATGCAGAGTGTACAACGTTGCGGACGAATTTTGGGCACTAATTCCACGTACTAAAACACTGAACAAATACCCACATTAACACGTGTTCGGAAACATTGAATTTTATTGAGTTACTAAGCCAGATGAATCCAGTTCATACCATCAGGACATGCACTTAGGAGCTGCAGCCAGGGAAAGGATCTGTTGACACTTCATGATCTTTCCGAATTAATCAGTATCGAAGGAGAGATTAATGTAGTGCGTTGTTTGTTGGTATAATTGTGTTTATTTCATGGGGATACATACAGACCTTGACCTGCAGGTCAGTGTAAGATCCGTTCCATTGAAGTGCAGAAATTAACATACTTAATGAATATGGCTCTTAGTTGGGCCAAATGAAATGACAGGGACATAGTCTGAGGTGTCGGCATTTTGGGTGCACAATTCTTTGCTGCCGATATGATTACATCTCTCAGAATTAACAAAATCTTCTTGTAAGTACACTTAATTAAACATCTGGGTTAAATGTCTAAAATGCAGCATTCTAAAAGCATTTAGACAAAAATGACTCAAAATATATTGTACCTGAATTAAGGTGATATTTTGCATTAAAGTTATACTTGCGCCAGTGCAAACAACAAAATAGCATCCATAAATTTACATATCGCTATTGACAATGACGTTTCATATGCATGAGAACTACTTGTTTCGACTGAACGTAGCCACCATTCTGCTTCGTAATACTTTCTGATGTTATTAACGAAATGTAATTTCATGATTATGTTAATAATATTATATTTTGTTTTTGTACGTGACGGAAGTGTATCCTTACTGCTAATACACCATGCCACAACATATTGTCTCCGTACGGAATGAAGATAACTCATTTAATATTCAGCAATGTCTGGCCATCTAGCTGGTTACATGTTGTGCAGATCAGTTTGGAAAGAAAGTGCGGTTAGAAGGCCGTTGCGACTGCGCAGTTGTTGACAACTGAGTCGCAACCAAAACTGACACAGAACGAAGTTTAAAATTTGTAACCTGAATATAGGCGCCAGGATTTCTTGAAGCAGGGTATCAGCGAAAGAATGTACTTATAAACTCATGATAAAACCGTTTAAGGGTATTGTTACCGATCGCCCTACAGCTATGGGTCTGTACATTGAAACGTAGGTGACGCCACATTTTAAATGATTTTGATTGTTGGAATTAATATCTGACATTTTCCTTTTTTGCAATGTCGATTTTTTTTAAATATCCATGGGTCGCGGGGTTTAGTTGCTTATCTTGTACTCGCACCCCGTCGGTGTCCGTGGATATGTGTTTGCAGATTCATGACAGACACTCCCCAGTTTCAACTTTTCCGCACAAACTTTCCAGAACTGATCATAAATGATAAAAAGAATGCAGTGTTTACAAATTGTGTGAGAGTTACGCATACAAGACTATGCAGTAGCATGATATAGCTCCCAACCAGACCAGCTGGTATGTCACAGGAGCACAAACACTACACTAGCAACTAGCAGTTCGTTGCGAACCGTGACTGAAGGGGCCACATCTGTGTGTCTACTCAACAATGTTCAAAACATACGGTGACATAGCCGTTGGTTTCTGAACTAAGCCACTAATTAGATACATTTTAACACTTTCCATGCCGTGAACTCCATTTATATTTCTAAACCGGCCTTTATTTCAATGAGTATCTTCTCTTATGTTTCTTCAACGGAACTAAACTTATCCCGCCATCTCGTAATATAACAGATTTTCAAATTAACCTTTTGAAGTTACCTTTCACTAGATTATTGCGCTGTCGTGGAAATATGAAACAGAAGAATGTCCTAATGAAAGCATCGTGGTATATGCTGATTATACAGGTTACACTGTTTTTATGTTCAGGCACGTTGATATGGGGTGAATGAGGTTAGTAAAGAAATAAAAGCGAGAATTGCTGCAAGAAATCAACCGTATTAAGTTATTTTTAGAAACTAATATATATGAAACGATGTTAAGACCAGTTGTAATGTACAGGTGTGATCCATGACTGAAAAGTATAAAAATATGTTAAATATGTGGAAGAAACAAATTCTGATGAAGGATATGGGCCAGGACCTGAAAAATATAGTGTCGGAACTAGCCAAAAACTCAGAGAATTTTGTAACACCCCTTGTCTGGTATCGGATATTGAAAGGAAAATGTTGAACTGGTTAGAACGGATGAAGAAATGATGGATAAAAAATCTTGTGTAAAGCAAATAAAAAGAGGAAGGCCCGAATTGAGATGGTTGGAAAATGCAGAGAATGATTTGCGGAACTGACAGTGAACATGTGGAAGCAAAAGGGAAAACACAGAAGAATGAGCATCTTCCGTAAAGAAGACCGAGATACTCGGAGGGCCTCAAACACGAGGTGTGAGCAGGTTGTCTTGAAGCGCAGGCTGGAAAGAACATACCGTATTATACGTCTTCTAGAGAAGGATACATACTCTTACTTAATGCGAACTTTTTAACAGAAACTAAACGCGTGTTTCCCAATCCCTTAGCCTGGGCCAGTGTGTGTACGCTCAACATACAGTGACCGATCCCTTCGTCAATAAATATACTACCACAGTCAATAAGTTCGTGGAATGGCCGCAAAGCGCCGTACGGGAATTTACTGTCCATAATAGTGTATATCTAGGTGTTTGCTGCTGGCACCTATGTATATTCGACTGAGAGCTAAGAGAGGTATGTTCTCAGACGCTGCAGCGAGGTCTGAATGCGATTGAGACGCAGTGTGAGCGCTGGGACAAAAGAAATGAAATTTTATATCAAGAGAGTTAGATCGGTTGGGTGTCGTCTCATATTGAACGGACGAAGTCATGAGTCATGTACAGCATCCGTACATTTTTCGGTAAGAGGATTAGATACAGAAATGATCGAAGTCAATGCCTTCACAACATTTATTAGAGCACGTCCGTTGAAAAGTGAGCGATTAAGCTCTAAGATGAAATGTACCGTCCACAGAGCATTGTCTATGTCTGCAATGCCGTATGCTTGCCTTGGGATTTGCGGCAAATACCCACGTTTCGAAAGTGCAGCCCTTAGAAATCAAGGTTCTCCGCAACAGCACCAATATCCCAAGTCGTAGAGCGGTCAGCAACCAGAAGCCAAAGAAGATCGTGAAAATGCTAATGTTCGGATTACTGGATAAGGCAAAGCCCGACAGAACACGAGGCTTAAATTTTGCGGCGGTGAAGCTTATGATCGTTGAGGTGACTAAATTGCCGGCCTAGCGTGAGCTAATGAAAATGAGGCAGAATTTGTTGTGAACTGACAGGGTCTTATATATATTGCCAGAAAAGCCATGTGCAGTATATACGTATAGGTGTAAGGGTCGTGACATGCAATTTAGATGAGGAAGGATGAAATATAGAAAGTAACTGACTGTGACAAGTGAGAAGGGATAGACCCGTCTTGTCATCAGAAAGGATTCCTATTAAAGGCCAAACAGTGACGCTTACTTTAAGACTAAGATCTGGTCATGAGCCTCTGAATGGGCTCTAAATTAAGAGAAAGTGACTGGCCAACCGTCAGTCGTAAAATTGCTTTGAAACGAAGCAAGAAGTAAAGAGGAATTTTGTAAAGGTAGAAACGGAGCGGTAGGATATGTGGAAGACGAAGGCGAATAGTTATCATAACCATGGCGGGCCTTTGGTAAGGCACTGGGGCATGGTTTAGAAGATACGTGGTTCGAAGACATGACTATTTTCGTGAGAAAAAAAAATTAAGAAATTTGTGCATGTAGGAAGCAAGTCGTACTATATGAGGAAGGCGAAGGTAACAAATTTGTATAGATCTGGTGGTACATGAGTAAGACATTGCCGTAGTATTGGGAAGGTACCGGGTTCGAGACCACAGTGTCTTTTGACAATAGAAATTGAAAAGTGAATAAATAAATAAATACGATTTTTCTGCAGCTATAAACCAAGTCGTAGAATATGAGAAGGATCGCAGAAGGCTGTAGCATAGATGTTCTGGTGGTCTAGAGGTAAGGCACCGGTGTTGTATGTAAAAGGTCCGTGGTTCGAGACCACACGAATTTTAGTAATGAGATTTTAATGGAATTATATAGCGAGATGTAGCACAAGAGGAAGATTAAATGTGTAAAAATTCCGTGGCATTGGTGGCCTGTTGGTAAAATACCGGCGTAGTGTGTAGACGTTCCGAGGTTCGGAACCAGCGAAAGTTTTATAAAATACAAATAGAGTTAATAAGATTTTTCTGTAATTACAACAACAGATGTAACAAAAGAGGAAGATTAAAGATAAATCTTCGTGGCACGGTNTTTGCGGCCGCTCATTAAAACACTCGCCTAAGCTTTTATTAAAATCCACCTTTTATTAAAAAAATCGGCCCACCTCCGCCCTCCAACCACCCGCCCTTAGGGGTGACTTTAAGTTATTCACTTGAGACCAAGCTAATTCAGCGAGAGTTAACAAGAAAGTATTTAAAACTGTAGCGCCATCTGTGGCGTAAGCCCTCATGGAGAGCCACGAATGTAGTTATTGGGCTGTGCAAACGGCTCCTCTGAAGAATTCATTTTATGCTGTAGGGCAGGAGGTACTGGGAATGAAGATTATGGAAGCGTGGGACCCCACCCACATCCACACATCCACCCTTGGGATCATGCAGAAAGTTGATCACTTGACCCCCAGCCAATTCAGCCAGAGTTGTGAAGATAATGTGACAAGAAACTGTAGCGCCATCTGTTGAACATTAATCCACAGATGGCGAAGCGTGGGACACCACCCACATCCACCGTTGGGATCACGCAGAAAGTTAAACACTTGAGACCAAGCTAATTCAGCGAGAGTTAAAAAATATAAATAAAAAGTTAGCGCCATCTGTTGAACAGATGTTGTAATGTTCAACCTTTAATCTTCCTCTTGTGCTACATCTCGCTATATAATTCCATTAAAATCTCATTACAAAAATTCGTGTGGTCTCGAACCACGGACCTTTTACATACAACACCGGTGCCTTACCTCTAGACCACCAGAACATCTATACTACAGCCTTCTGCGATCCTCATATTCTACGACTTGGTTTATAGCTGCAGAAAAATCGTATTTATTTATTTATTCACTTTTCAATTTCTATTGACAAAAGACACTGTTTTCTCGAACCCGGTACCTTCCCAGTACTACGGCAATGTCTTACTCATGTACCACCAGATCTATACAAATTTGTTACCTTCGCCTTCCTCATATAGTACGACTTGCTCCCTACATGCACAAATTTCTTATTTTTTTCTCACGAAAATAGTCATGTCTTCGAACCACGTATCTTCTAAACCATGCGCCAGTGCCTTACCAAAGGCCCGCCATGGTTATGATAACTATTCGCCTTCGCCTTACACATATCCTACCGCTCCGTTTCTACCTTTACAAAATTCCTCTTTACTTCTTGCTTCGTTTCAAAGCAATTTTACGACTGACGGTTGGCCAGTCACTTTCTCTTAATTTAGAGCCCATTCAGAGGCTCATGACCAGATCTTAGTCTTGAAGTAAGCGTCACTGTTTGGCCTTTAATAGGAATTCTTTCTAATGACAAGACGGGTCTATCCCTCCTCACTTGTCACAGTCAATTACTTTCTATATTTCGTCCTTCCTCATCTAAATTGCATGTCACGAAATCTACAACTATACATATATATTGCACATGGCTTTATTGGCAATATATATATAAAATAGAATTTCGATTTCCACGAATTAAATATAGTGACTAGCCCCACCACATAAGAAAGCTACGAGCCGCCACTGGCCTATATGTTTCAGCAGTGTTTTCGACAACTCTATCAAAGTTGGCAGACTTGCATAGTGGCCAACGGCAATTATTTTGAGGGCCGATGTGGGTCTGTGTAAGTGTATGTGAATATCTTGTAATATGATGCGATAAAACCACAGTCCACACACTTAACGACTCTACCATGTATAACGCACATGGGTACTGCAGACAGTTCCTTCTAACCGCGATATCCTGTCACACTCCTCGTGTCCTTCCGGAGGAAAATAGACTACCACTTACTCTTTGAAGCCTGAAGTTCACCTAAATACTATTTAAAATCCAGTTCTGCCTCACAGAGAAAATACTGCATATCTGTTACAAAGACCAATATAATAATCAGCCCACATAGTGTGCGTTCGTGTTATTCTCACAATAAACAGCTAATATTTCTCTAAATGACATTCACCGATTGGCCTTCGTGTGCTCTGCGAATGATGTAAATACTGGTTATAAGCTCTCAAGATTTCAACTCATCAAAATTAAACCCCGTACTCTGAAAAATCCCAAAAAGACCCTTCCAAAGGATGTAGTTTTTAATTCAGAGAATACAAAATTCCGCAGCCTTGCTGGGAGCCATTATTGCTTGCTATTTTCAGGTAGTGTTCTTCGCTTTTCCCACGACTTTCACTCTACACCTACTTCTTTACTACCTTCCCTTCTTTTTTCTCCGATGTTTCGCAAAACTTATCATCTAACGTGAATAGACTTTTTCACTGAACGCCCAGGATAGTGAGCAGTGCTCAGGCCCTAGGTTACGTCCGCACACGAAGTTAATCGTCGGTTTGACCTTCCCCCTTATCTCTTTCTCTCTCTTTCTCCGTTTATCTTCAGGCTTCAAAGTGTCAGAATCAGAAATCGTTTTGTTTAAAACATATTTGAACTTTGCGATCTTGCAGTACCGACAGATTATCCTTAAAAATGAATGTAAATTTATATTAATCACACGAGAGAGTGCCGTGCTCAGTAAAACAGACTGCCTACCAAATTGCACCGCGTCACGACCCAGACGGCTGTAGCCGGAACAGCCACAGTCACCATACGTACGCTCGGCCGAGATGGATGGAGCCAAAAAAAAATATTACAGCAGCGTGTCAACTCGGGCGTCTGACGGTGTCGAACCAACTGCTGCGGTTAGGCAGTGCTAATATGGACGGAGTACAGGACGGACCGACTAGCACGTGGACAGCAGAGCGTCGCGGCGCAGACGGTATTCTGTAGGCGTCAGCATTCCCCTGCGGAAGAGACAAGGATGTGACGTCAGACACTTCCAGTTTTAAATGTAGGGAACAAGTCAAAAGCGAGCATTAAGTGGACTTACAAGAAAACCGCATGAAACAATTACTGTAACCTTTATTGTGTTCAACAAGAGCCCGGATAGCGCAGTCGGTATACTGTCTGGGATATATGCCTTGGACAACTAGAAATATATGTTCGATTCCCGAAAGGGCAAGACATTCCTATCTCCTCCACAACGTCGAGACCGGCTCTGGGGGCTACGCAGCTTCCTATCCAACTGGTAGAAGCGGATTTTCCCAGATCCAAAGCGGCCATGGCGTGAAACTGACTATTTACATATGTCTCGTGCCGAGGTTACGAAACCTCACCACCATGTTCATCAATTCCCTAGCTCGAGTGTATTTATTAAGTGCAGTCTTCATTTGTTTTCGTTTAGTTGAAACCGATATGGCATGGAATGTCTGAGCAAGCTGTAGTTGCACGCGAGGCAACATTTAGGATTTAGGATAATATCCAGAAATAGTTTAAGGCGGAAAAGCTGATGTAGGGGGTGGAGTGTAGAAATATCCAACGAACAACAATAAAACAAACTCCGTGGCTTTAGTCTGCAAGCGAACTATACCGGCCGAGCGACCGCCGCTTGTCGGCGAAGTTAGTGCCAACTTTTGTGGATAGAAGGTGCCACATGTTTAGCGCAACGGGTCCCCACAGCCGTTAATCTCGGTTTTCTAGACCGGAGCCGCTACATTTCCATTCAAGTAGCTCCTCAGTTATCCTCATGAGGCTGAACGAACCCTGTTAAAGACCCACTACTTCTGAGGAAATCTGGTAGCGTCGGGAATCGAACTCGGGACCTCTGGATATGTAAGCAGGAACTCTGACCACTAGACCACAGAGGCGGTCAAATATTTGCAAAAAAAAAAAAATAAAAACTCTTGAACAAAGTGGTAACATTAAAGAAAGAGTAAAATTCCGTGCTGTACTTCATCAGAATCCTGAAGACACAATCTTTGGTGATGACGTCGCGTGTAAGCGTCAGGTGGGACGGAAAGGGTCTGGGAAGCTGCCCTGAGGGAATCGGTGTAGTGAGGGGACCAGCCCCCTAAATCTTGTACTGGCTTGAGGAAGGTGAACACAGTCGCCTGCGCCCCTAACAGCGCCGTGGGGAGGGGGGGCAACACTGACCTCAGGACGGTGTCGTACGAGACGCTGACGCCCTTCTCAAGCATCCGGCGGTAGAGCTGCCAACACTCTCTTTCCTTGGGCGTCTGGAACTCTGGCTCTGCCGCGTCTTCTGGAGGAACGGGCTCTGGGATGGGCTGCGGCTCTGGTGTCAAAATGTGGGCCACTATTACGCCCAGACCTGGAGACAACAAAGGCGAAGCTTTCTAAAATTGTCTAATGTTCCCAAAATTGCATCCCTGCCTTCCGAAAGGAGATTGCATACAGAGCATAAACTGGTGCTGCTCTTACCCTCAAGAAGTAAATTGAGGCTATGGATACTGTCACGAAGTAAACTGAGACTGTCGTTACTGTGACGAAGTAAATTGAGGCTGTGGGTACTGTCATGAAGTAAATTGAGGCTGTGGATACTGTCAAGAAGTAAATTGAGGCTGTGGTTACTGTCACGAAGTAAATTGAGGCTGTGGGTACTGTCATGAAGTAAATTGAGGCTGTGGATACTGTCAAGAAGTAAATTGAGGCTGTGGTTACTGTCACGAAGTAAACTGAGGCTGTGAGTACTGTCATGAAGTAATTGATGCTGTGGATACTGTCACGAAGTAAACTGAGGCTGTGGTTACTGTCACGAAGTAAATTGAGGCTGTTGATACTGTCACGAAGTAAATCGAGGATGTGGGTACTGCCGTGAAGTAAATTGAGGCTGTGGGTACTGCCATGAAGTAAATTGAGGCTGTGGGTACTACCATGAAGTAAATTAAGGCTGTGGGTACTGTCACATAGCACTAAACAAACGACGTTAATTTTCGAATCAATAATCATTGTATTGATAAAATTACCTCAGTTTTACTGTAACTACTTCATCTTGCCCCAAATGGTTCTCTTGCAGATTGTTCCTCAACAACTCGTACGCTCAAAGCGAGTGGCTTCTCGCGCTTTTGTGTAAACATCTTGAGGACCGTAAGACTTAAGAAAATAATGCGTCGGGAGTGAAATACTTTGTTTCAATTAAATGCTATTCGAAATAAACATATAGCGAGTCAGGCTGGAGGTATCGCAGAAACGTCTGCATATCTCCATGTAAAGTGTTCAGTACTTTCGTCAAATTTGAACCCAATTGGAATGCTTCGACAGCGAAACTTTCTTTTTTCAAATTTTGTTTATGTCCTTAGGTGGGGTTCGTGAATTGCTGCAAGGTGACAGGAGCGTTGTTTCATGACGAAAGTACAAAAATGGCTAGCATTTTTAAACTTTCCCATTCTGTTGTCATTGCACAGGCATTCCTTTGTTGTTATTGCCATGACAACGTAAGAATCAAATGGAAGGGAACGTCACATGTTTAGAATTCGTATAATCAAGCAATGGCAGCATTAGTTTCTTTGTGCTGATGCACGCAGAAGGAATGCATAACGCGAGAGCCGGTGCTGAAACAATAACTCACGTTCACAGCATGGGAAGTGTAACCTAATTATCTCCTGTTATGACGTTCGAGTCTGACTGAAACACTGCGGTTTACCTGCGCTGGGAGGCTCAGTCGTGACGTCAGGCGGGCTGGAGGATGAAGCCTCATTCTGGCACGGAGTGGCTCGTTCCTCTGGTGGCCCTGCTCCTAGACAGGCCTGCACCGGAAGCTCACTGAGGCACTCTGCTTCCGCTTTTACAGGAGCCGTCGGTAGCTTCTCACTCTCCCTGCAGGAACACGCGCAGAACGTTTAATGCTGCGTCAACGTATCTTGTTTCCATGCACCGTGATCGCCAGCCCTGTGCTTGCAGGCGCCTCGGTGACCACGGTGCCCTCAAAAACTTCTTACAAATGTTGTAATATATTTCTTACTTGGACGAAAAGGGCCCCGAAAAATATTTTTCATCAATTTCATTTAGTTAATTTGTTTACCCCTGCCTTCAGGAGCTTCCTGTGGTACACTGACGGTATTCATTCACTCACTTACGGAGCTGAGCTCTTCTTGAGAAGCTGCCAGTTGTGCAGCTACTCAAGAACTTCCCAGCATTTTATTTCGGCAGCGAATGAGAGGCACAGTTTTATCTCTTCTGTGTTGAGGGAAGGAGCCGGAATGGCTCAGTCGGTACAGCGACCGGCTGAGGGTTCCGAGTTACGGTTAGGGCAACATTTTCCCTTCTACACGCAGGCCACACCGGTTCTGGGGCGCACCCAGCCTTCTGGCTCTTTCGCCTGGTAAAGCGGCTAGGGCGTGAAACTGACCACACACCTTCAACCAGTACCGAGGACAATACCTGGATCTATACATTCACTCCCCCATACGTCTTCATGGCGTAGTGCTTAATTAGTTACAACTTTACCTTACCTTTACCTGTGTTAAGGGAAATTCTGTGGGCCTGTTGTTCCTTGTTACAGTTTCAGCAGCAACAACAACAACGAGAAGTCTGTGACGTGTGTAATGCAACTATGGACATTATTCTACACATAGCCTTAACGTCTAGTTTCGTTTAAATAAACGTATATGTTGGATACAAAACGTGCGTTTCATCATTGTCTGCAAGTTCTGTACGTTGTTCTTTCTTTCCGATATATGTTTAGTGGCGTACGCCCAGAACCGCCTTTAGATCACAATGCAAAACTTTCCTCTAATTTTAATCACAAAAAAAAAATAGTTCCACTCCCTTATATCAAATTTAATGATAATGCTTTCAATGTTTCTCGGGTTGTTATGTGCTGACAGACAGACATGACTAAGCTAATAAAAGTATCGTTGAAACATTTCGTTGCGAACCCACCACGAAACGATATTATATGACAAAGAAATGCAATTACATTAAACAAGCTACAGTTCGTCATGTCACAGATGACTCGTGGCATTGCGCCTCTGTGCACAGAGAAAAGGGATCATGAAAGAGACAGATTCAGAAAGCCTCGAGGAAGTTCAATTTCCAAGCTATTTCAATTCCCCCTCTCCCTCCAATGTAAAGAGCATGTGTAGCTGTAGTTTGTATGTGTTTCCCATACAGGAGCTTAAATGAGGTCGCACTTTTCAGCCGTCCTTTCTAAGAAATGAATGAAGCTGTAAACTGGTGTAACAGCCCATGAGAATTCAGCGGGAAGTCTCGCCGCTTGTTACGTAAGGTTTCGTGCTACTAACCTCCTCTGCTTTCTCCCGTATTCCTCCCCAATCCTGCACCTTATCGAATGATACGTCAACTTATAACGCCATTTGCCACTAAAATCATTCATAAATAGTCAATTGTAAACCGTCTCTTTACATAGTATATTTCGCATATCCACATCAAAATATTATCAGTACTCACATAATATACACGATACACCGAAACAAAAGACTACAAGCTAATTCGTGGCCTGCTGCATAACTTACATTTATACAACGTGTTAATGCTCTACCGTTTGTTGCTGCAGTAACCTCAAATTGCCTAATGGCCCTTAGCAAGCTAATGTACGTGTATATACATATAAACAAAACAAATTCCGTGGTTTCAGTCCGCACGAGAATTATACTGACACAGCGACCGCTGCTTGTCGTCGAAGCTAGTGTCAACTTTAGTGGATCAAGGGTGTCGCGTTGTCAGCTCAACGAATCCCCACGGGCGTTAATTTCGGTTTTCTAGACCGGAGTCACTACTTTTCCATTCAGGTAGCTCCTCAATTATCCTCACGAGGCTGAGTGGGCCCCGTTCCAGACCCACTACTTCTCACAAAATCTGGTAGCGCCGGGAATCGAACCCGGATCTCTGGATCTGTAGGCAGGAATTCTGACCACTAGAACACAGAGGCGGTATGTCTATACATATAAGGATATGAAACGAAGTGCATTGTATTTGACATTTTTCCAGTTTCGCAAATGTTTTGGTTGGCGTGTACTTACGTAACACAGACAGGAATGTCCCATCTGCATCCCACATAGCTGTGAAATCAGGTGACCGAGGGGGCCGAGTCCATACACTCGCGCTGCGCAGACGCACGTGGCGTTCGGTTTGTTCGGCTTGCCGCTGATGTCAAACGTGACGTCATTGGTAGCTGCTAGCGACCCGATTTAGAAAGAGCTATACATCTCATTTGCACAAGCTGACAAGATTCAGCTGAATGGAAGGTGCAGCTGTATACATGAGTAATTCGCTTTTCTTTCAGGACCCCACCCAACCGCGCAGTCCGGCTTCAGGACGTCAAAGAGAGCTCTTCGAACATAATGACAGCTATTGACGCTGAACTGAACAGACGCAGGACATGTGCGCGTCTTGTCCCTCATTAGTAAGGGAGTGTTAGGCTCACCGCAGGGGGCTACTGTGTCCATTGTTGGGGCACTCAGGGGTGCCCCGCAGCGGGTGCGAAACTGCACCCAAACAGAAAACACTCTTTCACACAGGCGTTTCTTACGGCTTTATTTTAGTTATAACATGAAGAGTGCTATTTATAGGAATGTGACGCCTTGTAGTCTAGTTGAAGTTTGCCGACGTTTCGGAGGAACATGCTGCTTCCATTTCAGGTCGAAGAGTAAGCAAGGGTAACCAGCAAGATGCAAGCTGCATAAGGCCATGTGTGGCCGACCGCAAACTAGGTTTTATTATGTGGTCAGTGGGGCTTACACTCGGAATTGCCTACCAACTTCTGGTTTCAGTCCCCAATACCGAATTTTAAGAAAATATGAGACAAATTTTATAATATTGTCATGCGTTTGAGTGATAATATGCGGGGTTTAGAATAGTAATCGGATTTATTGGACTCTTAAACAACTCGTGACTAAACTTTAAAAATCTCTATCACACACACTATTTTTCTCAACCGCGGTCTTCACTGCTCTGCTTGGTAACGGCTTCCAACAGTGGACGTTCCTCTGCTCCCGGGCTCACGTCCTCGCAGGCTGACTGCCATCTCACACCAACCTCCTCCTCTTCTATCTACCTTCTGAAGACTATCTCGTAATCAAGTCAAAGTCACATTGCGACTGACGGCCAGTCAGTCAGTAAGTCTTGGTGTCGAGCACCCTCCTGGGGCTCATGACCAGATATTTATTACTGTTTGACAGTTACAGTCTTGTTTCTGTGGGCGCCCTCTCTGACGAGAGGACGGGTCTGTCTTTTGTATATGCTCCTGGTCCGTGCCAGCGCAGTATTTCTCGGGTCCGAGTCCCTTGGTACTCGAGACCATATATTACTGTCTCAAATTTGAGACTTCCCTATTCGTCGCCTCCTACGACTCGCAGGGTCACGGTGGAGGTATTCGACCCCCGCCTCCACACGGGTTGGAATTTTGAAAGCCATTTGTAAATCCCTTATATAGTCGCGGTACGGGCCACGCAGCACAGAAAACATAGATTCCCTATTGTTGTAGAGGCGTGTTATCACGCAGTTGCCTAGCAAACAGTCTCGGCGCAGACCACATGGGAAACACTGTCTTTGAGAATGCGTGTTTATTAGTTCGTTACCCAGCAACGGATGTCCTATTGTTGAGAGCATAACCCAGGGAATGCGTTTACCGAGCCGTTGCCTAGCAATGATCATATGCGTCACTTGTTTTCTGAACCATGCGTAAAAGTTGAATGTCATTTACATCCTATGATGGATTGATGTACTTTGAATTGCATACTGTGTCCTTCCTTCCATCAATCTGTGTACATTGTGTTTTCTTCTGTTACTGATGATGTAAGCAATGCCTTGAGCAGGATTGCCAAATATCTTCATAAAGGTCAGTTTATTGCTTTGGTTTGTCCAGGACCTGTGAGCCATGACAGGACATTATGTGAATCGTCCAACAGCAATTAACATAATGAAGGTTACCTTTAATTTCAGATATCGAAACTTTCTGCAGACAGCGCTGTCACAGTCAGCAAAACTGTGCGAGACATCTGTCGGCCTTCTCTTTAAACTGTTTGACAGCGGTTAAGGACACGTGATATCTCGTAATGGCAGGCGGTCCTCGTTATATAGCCTCGACACGGACCGCACAGAAAACGTCTTCCACCATTGCGTGTTCGCTCGTTGCCGGGGAAACGTGTTCAAAGAGCTGTTCCCTTGCAACGGCTGTAATACGGTCTCCTGTTTATACAGCTGTCACTTGACAATGAGTCCATATATCACGGTATGTATAACAATATCTTGTTATGGCATTATGCAGACTGAGGTTTATTTTGTTAAATTTGAATGAAGATCAGCATTCTCAGACACGGTTTAGCGCATGTTTTCCATGTTGAATATAAACAGGATGTCTGACATGGTTTATAGGGTACGTGGAAATACGCAGTTGTAAAACTAAACTAAACTCCATGGCTTTAGTTCGCAAACGAACTATACCGCTTGTCGGCGAAGTTAGTGCCAACTTTAGCGGATCGAGGGTGTCTGTTAGCACCTGTTCACGCTGGTTCTTCACTCTTGGATTTTCTTCTTTTTTCTTCTACCCTGAAAATGGAGGCGATACCTTCCTCCGAAACGTCGGGTTTACACGATATCTACACGGCGCCACATCCCAGAAGACTGCTATCTTCAGGAGACAGACCTGACGAATAAATACGCACAAAAAC
Organism: Cryptotermes secundus; assembly: GCF_002891405.2. Classification (NCBI taxonomy): domain Eukaryota; kingdom Metazoa; phylum Arthropoda; class Insecta; order Blattodea; family Kalotermitidae; genus Cryptotermes; species Cryptotermes secundus. The sequence goes on along the minus strand of NW_019721002.1, from coordinate 1,807,634 downwards.
TTCTTCACCTGTCTCAGATGAGTGGAACTGAGCCCTGACTACAATTTCCTATACAAATTACTTAACGCGATTCTGGTTTCTCGGTTTTGATAATACAGTAAGCCCTCGCTAACCCAGATTAACTGGAGGAGGTCATCCGTATTAAGTGCTAATCCGGATTAATGAAGCAAAAGATATCCTTACTCGTAAAAGACAACAAAAAAATTTAGAAAACAAAGAAATGGAAAATTTAATAATAGAGATAGTGTCGATGAAAATAAATTAAAAAAATATAATTTCAGTAATTTCTTGCTCTGTCAGAAGCTGAAATCCAGAGTCTCCTTAATCCAGCTGAAGCCAATCTTGGATATTTCCTTGCGCGGTTTCAGTCTCTCCAGCTGCCCTCAGCACAGTCTGAAAGTCCTCTCGCTGTCAGAAGCTGAAATCCAGAGTCTCCTTAATCCAGCTGAAGCCAATCTTGAATATTTTCTTGTGCGGTTTCAGTCTCTCCAGCTGCCCTCAACACAGTCTGAAAGTTCTCTCGCTCCTAAATCCCAAGTGTCTTTTAAAGTGTGTACTCAAATATGAACAGAATTGTTCATATTTCACATTTCGATCCGGATTAACTGTAACCGGACTGACGAGGATTTGCTGTATCTTGGACCAGTCATGTAGTTCAATATCCCTCGAAGGATCGACGTGGAATTTCGGCAGAGTGGGGTAGTGGGCTGGAATTGCTCCCTCGTTTTGATATCCCTCGGTCTGTCCCGGCGTGCCACACCATCACAACATCCCAAATCAATATCTGCCCCGGCATGCATGCCACGTTCTTTACACAGAAACCTACAAAACCAGATGGATGGGCCCCGAAGCCAGCGATGCAAGATTCCGAAGAAGAACTGAGTAAAGCCGTGTGGGGTGCGCGGCCTTCACGACGGGGACTTGACGCTGCGTAGCCTGGTACAAGTTAATCAACCTTTCGAAGGAACTGCCACTATCTTCAGGATGGAAGATTAAGTCAAACAGCCAGCAAGCGTCTTCTTCTGTTTGCTTGTCCTGAGAACTTGCACCAGACTACACTACGTCACATGACAAGTATGAACATCTTGCCGCATGTACAAGTATTTCATTCTGAATGGGTTATGTCGTTATTTTCCTCAGTCCTTCTATGCAGGTCCCAGAATATTTCCTTAAAATATTAATTCTGAGGTTATCGTGACGGTAAATATTGATATTATTGTGTCCTGGGATACCGGTTGCTGTACCGAACAATGTTTCTGACGGATTTTGTTTTTGTTATGATGAAAATTATATTATATCATCTTCGATTTATCAGACTGGATTTTATAGACTGGAAAAAATGTTCTCAAGATTTATATCCCTACAACAGCACCTAGGGAGCTTGGATAGCGACTGGCTACTAGCTGAACGACCTAGGGGTCAGAGTTTGAGTCCCAGTAGCGTCAGGAATTCTCTCTGGGGCCCACCCAATCTCCTATCCAATAGATACCGGCAGCTGTTTCCCCGGGGGTAAAGTGGCTGGGGCGTGAAACTGACCGCTGACATCCAACTAGTACCGACGCTATGAATGTGTGGAGTTATACTTCCACAACTCTTACGTCTTCGTGGCGTGGCTGTCAATGTAAGGAAAGTTTTATGTTTGTTCTAGCTCGGACTGTATAGCATCGAATGGCAGAATAATTCATGAATGAACTGAAAGTGATCTGGTAGGAACCGGTCAGAGTCTGTTCTGCTGAAGTACCTTAGCATTCGCTCGGAGGGCCGGAAGAGAATCACGGAAGAGTTCAGTCAGGACATTCGGTGTCACTGCCGAGGTTCGAAGGAATGTAAGCCAGAACAGTCACCATCTCAGCCATCTTATTCTGTGGTATTAAAAAAAAGGAAATATTACATAATTTACAAATTACATTAAACGGACACCAGAGGGCTACTGTGACGCAGAATTTCAAATTCCAGGCTCAGGTCGATGCCTTCGTGGAATCATCATCTCTCTCTTTCTTGACTACGACGCCCCCTCCCCTCACCTAGAGCAGGTGCCGAACCTGGTCCTCTCGGGCAATACACAGCCACAACCAGTATGTGCCGGTTTCACTAAGTTCTGCTTTCGTTTCCGTTGGCTTCTTTTCGGATCGATTTGTTTCGAACGTCCATCACACACACACACACACACACACAGCTACTTGCACTGCGCTTGTCACAGACAAATCTGTGCAATTCGAACCCTCGAATCATTTCACTAGCTCATGGCGCAGCGACTTGTCCCTGTGCTTAACTGGTTCAGCACTACGCCATGAATATGTATGGGGGAGTGGATGTATAGATCCACTTATTCTTGACCTCTGCACTTCACTCCAAGGAAAGAGCCCCCAGTACCCTGCGGACAGGAAGCTGGGTGTGCCCTAGAACCGGTCTGGACGAAGTAGAGAGGAGAAAAATCTTGCCTCTACCGAGACTCGAACTCTGACCCCTCGACAGTCCGGCCTGTAGTGAATCTCTATAACGACTGCACTATTCTGGCTCCCTGTAGTATATTCGTAAGCGGGGAAATGGAAGTCGATGTACAACTGTATTTCCGAAACGCCGGTATGTGAGTCGAGAATGAATCCATTCACAGGTAGAGGCCGACAGCGGGTGGGCACGAATCTGTCCAGCCTTTAGAGCACAGTGGTATACACACATGGGGTGGGACAAAATCAGGAATCTCTACCTCCACCTGGATTTTTAGCAACAATCAAACTTACATTTAATTTTAGAGACAAACGTATGTTCTTGTGCACCAAATAATGTAGGCGCGCTGTGGAAGAGTTTCGGTGTAATTTTGCGCCAGATTCTCTGACTGCTTCTCCTTGAGTAAATCGCTGACCCCCTAACTTAGGAAAACGTCCTTTGGCGCACCTTGTTTATAAAAAACTGTGCATTCTGCCCACACAGTGTTTTTTTTATGTTTCATATGATTCTCACAATAAAGAGCAACTGTTTCCTTAAACAGCGTTAAGTGGGTTTTCCTTTATAAAATTCTTGTGTTCGATATTATCCATTCTCTTAACTATACTTATATTGTACGATGTTTCAGTAGCTGGATTCTCCTCTGTCATCAAGTGCATATACAGTTTCCGAAACGTCGTACAGGTTAAATATATCTCAGATGATGTGCGATGTCTACCAAAATGACTTCATGATGAAAAACGGGCTATTGTCACAAACATTTACATTATCGTGAAAAGATTGGTCTTTATGATGGAGATGCAATATGTTTCCTGTGAGGTAGGAGCTTGTCTTATATAGGGGCTATTACTTAGAAGGCATCAGAAAGAAGAATAAGTTGTATTAGCTCGGAAATGCTTGAACGCGAAACTTGGTTAATGAACGCTGTGAGGACGCGAGAGGGTAGAGGAGGGTTGTGACGTGTCAGTTTCCAGTAGGTCAGCGTGAGTGATTGGAAATCGAAAACTCCATCGTCGAAAGTAATTTGCAGGTGGGCCAGGAACCGCATTACACGCCAGCGAGGCGTCGGGCAGAAGAAGAACAGCTGCAGGGTAAAATAGGACGCTGTTCTTTTCATTGCGGCCCGTGCCTAGACTGGACGCTCTGCTGGCAAGAAGATGTTTCCAGACATGGGGACGAGAGGCGCCATGCTACAAGCCGGAAGGCCGCGGGTTCGATTCCCGATGAGGTTATTGGATTTCTTAGCTTACCTAATCCTTCCAGCCGCACTATGGCCCTGGGGTGGACTCAGCATCTAACAGAAATGAGTACCAGGAATCTTCTTGGGGGCTAAAGGGCGGCCGGCGCGTAAGGCTGACAACCTCACCGCCATCTGTGAGCCGATTTTCTAGAAAATATGTGAGCCTCGACGTCTCACAACCCTATGGGCCTCCATGGCCTCTTCTTTATACTGTAAGTGGTTCACAATGATACCACACATTGCTCGTTTACATGTAATTTGTGACCAAAATCAATTGCATGATGGAGTATCGGAAGTCTGTTCTTTCTGCGTCAAATAAACACAGCCCCCTGGGTTTGAGGCTCTCATGGCCGTGACGTGTAGTAAATCTTTTGGGATGTGAACCCGTGTAGTCCGGTAGAAGTGCACGAGACCGTGAGGAAAACGACAATTAGGAAGACCGACCATAATATGGACTGACGTAAGGAGCTTTTAATGGGGCCGTAATAGGCCACTGGGCCTAATCCGTGAAATTTATTATGAATATAATTGTAACTTCTTCTTGAGGATCTGATAGTTGCTACGCCAGCCAACAACTTAACCGAGTCTCGTAGAAACTGAAGACTCATTATGGTAACACAAGGGCCCCAATAGTCTCTGTCCTCAGCCAGATAAATGCAGCCTACACCCTTCAATCTTATTTCTGTAATATCCATCTTAATATTATCCTCCTAAGCCTAGTTCTTCCTTCACGTTTTCCTACAAACAATTTTCGTATATGTCTATGTCAGTTTTGAGGGTTTGACGGCGGTGAGTATGAAGATTGCCGTCTTCTGGGATGTGGTGCAGTGTAGATATTGTGNGAGCTACATGCCTTGACCATCTCCTTTATGATCTGTTCATATAAAATATATAAATGTGTATCCTGCGAGGAGCACACGTCACGGAACCCCTCCTTATGCGGTCCTTAGCTCTGCGCCCTTTCCTTCGCGCTGATTGTCAAGTGTCACGAAACATGACAAAAGCATATAGATAGGGTCTGCACGTACGTGTCGTGGGCGCAGGTGGCCTTGTGCCTGCTGACTCCCTCACTCTCTGCCTTGCTCGGTGCTTTCCCTGAAATGTTTCCCGCCGGGACTCCTTGGCTGTCTCGTCCTGCGGCTGTTGCAATGATAACTCGACGATTGACGTGAAGGGCCGACGAAGCCCTCAGAGGGACCGGTGGCTGCTGCTGGAACGAAACTGTGAACACAGAACGTAACGGATATCACCCAACGAACACATTTCACAATCCCAGTGGAGGCCCATAAAGTTGTGAGACGTCGAGGCTCCAACATTATCTAGACAATCGGGTCACAGATGGGAGTGAGGTTGTCAGTCTTACGCGCCGGTCGCCTTTTACCTCTAGGAAGTTTCCTGATACTCATTTCTGTTAGAGGTTGGAGTCGACCCCAAGTCCATAGTTCGGCTGGAAGGATTACGTCAATAGAAAAATCTGATAACATCATCGGGACCGAACCCGCAACGTTGCTACTTGTAGCATAGTGCCTCAGCCAACTGAGCTACCACATGCCCCGTTTACAGCCTCTTACCGCTGTGTAAGGTGACTCACGAACTTGGGTAGGTTTGCTCTGACAAGAGTGAGCCTTGTGGACGTAGCGGAGTTACGGTACATCTGAGAGAACTTTCCGTGGTTTCTTCTGACTGCCGTGACTTATACCGGAAACTGTCTTTGAAATATGTCACGACCTCCTCCTTCCAGACCCTTTCCAGTTCACGATGGAATCACAGTCTACTCTAAGTAACCTCTGCAGTTGTAGCAGCATACGTAAATGGTCACCAGTGGCTACAGTTTCTAACTACCAAATTTCTCGAACTCTTGTCAATCCTTATTGAAACGTAGAACGTATTTCAAGATATATTTGTGATTCCATGTAAAATATAGCATTTAGAAATACGGAAGAAATATGGGTAGGCTACAGTTTAGTTAAGACCCTACATAACTAACTAACAAACCAATAATCCACTGAGTAGAGACGTTTCAGAAAAGCTACCAGTCACTCTGCTAGTCAAGAGATTCACTGCCTTACGTACTGTGTATGGAAACCCAAGTGTCATTAGCGAGTTCACAAAAACTCGGCCTTGATCCATATCCTCAGGCAGATAAATCCAGTCCACACCCTTCCACCACATCTATGTGTCCCATCTACAGCTAGGTTTTCCAAGTGGTTTCTTTGCTTCGATGTTTCATACTAAGATTTTGCAATTTGTATTGCTGGATTTATTGAGCGTTTCAGTTTTCTAGTATTCCGAACAAAATGCAACGTGTCGTAAACTGGATCTGCTTCTGTCCTCAAGTAAAAGTCGTCGGGAGGCACATGCTGACTTCAGTCCCACAAAACCACTGAAGACGGAAACAGAACCACTTTCCGAAACATTGTATTCTCTTCAGAATACTGTAAAAAGGCCGAAACCCTGAAATTCAGTGATGTCCCACCGTCAGAACATTTTAGAATTGATATGTTGCTCGTGATAAATGCTAGATTAAATGTATTTATCGCGAGTTCTTTTATGGCTCTTTTAGTAGTCAGGCTACATAGCGTCGAATGGTAGACGAAAGATGAATGGGAAAGGATTTGAAAGGAATCCATCACTGCCTAAATAGATGTACCATCCCAGCATTTGCCCTGGCCGAGGATCGAACCGAGTACCTCCCGAAAACGAGCCTGGAACGTTATGACTTGAGCGGACCCAAGTCAAGATCTGTTCGTCAAGCAGACTTGCATATAGGCCGTTGTTGCTGGACGCGAGGTGAAGTCGCAGGTGTCGGCAGTTCAGACTGATGTGGCGTCGCGACGCGGGGGCAGCGACGCGTCGCGTGCGGGGCTCAGCTTCATTAAGTGGGGCTAATTAGGCCGCTCACGCAAGTCTCGCCCCACCGACTCACATCTCATCTCGGAACGACGAATCTTTTAGGGCAAACTTTGTCGACACGTGGGCCGCGAGTCACTACCGACACGCTGCTTAATTTGTGCCAGTTCAGTCTTCTAATTAGCTCTACATGATATTTTACCACAGCTGACAGCAGCAGTCATTCTCCTTCGTGTAACCCTGCATTCCTTTCTCAAGGAAAAAGCGCATGAGATGATCATTCTAGCTGTGTGAATCCCCTTTTCACCTTTTGACGGGACATACACATTTAATAATCTTGTGGAATGTGACGCCGTGTAGCCTGGTAGGTATAGAACCTGCAATCTCCATGTTCAAATTAGATTAATTGAACATATATGTATTTAAATTTTCATAATAATTTCAAACAAGACAAGATTTGAGGGTTTCAGGACTGTGAATATTAGGATTGTGGTCTTCTGAGCTTGACACCGTACGGTGTGGTAGGTGACAAACCTTTATGGTGATTACGTGTGCCAGCCGCGTTTGTGTCAACAGCCTGCATTTCAGATGCTTGTGTGTACCGTTTAGACAGTAATGCAGAATCACTTGCTGCAAATAAAGCAAGATTCAAAATGGAAAGTTTTGACTTCTCTGTCGTGACGTTGACACGGAAAGCGGGGGCCATGTCCCGGGCGAAGAACGGATATTTCTGCCTGCTAACATGTGAAGTTAGTTCGCCAGGTTTTAAATGTTTAGTTACACGGTTGGATGAAGGGACAAGAGAGAAGTAATATTCCTTCTCGTCTCTACGGCTGCGGCGCACACCGAAAACACCCTGTCGGCCCCGAACCGTGCAACGGCGCCCGGTACTTTCAATCTTCCGTCACATGAAAATCTGTGTTTACTAAGTCCCCACCTCTTCCTAATTTTACTTAATTCGCTCCTAATCTTCGCCTGTCAAAGTTTATGAAACTTCTGGCTCTAGTGGAACTTTAATAAACAGTTTTCAAACCAATAAAGGAAAGTGCTCTGTTCTGAGTTGTAAAGTCATGCAGTTCGGACAGAGCTTAACTTGATTTTGTGGGTTTCTTGGTTTTGTTACTCTCCAGCGCTGGAACTTGAGTTCTTCCGAAACGTCAGTCTGCATCCGAACTACACGGTGTTACGATCCATAAGTCCGTATTCTACGTGTACACAGTCGCCGTTGTAGCGATGTCAGATCGGAATAGAGTAAATAAATAAATAAATAATCCGGTCACGGTTAATTCGGATCGAAATATGAAACACGAAAAATGCTAAGAGAGACTTGAAAGGATTCTGACGATGGTGTATACTGTACTTCTTTTGGCTTATTTTGGACTTCACCCATCGTCGGGTATATAAAAGACAGTGATTGAGACTAGCTCTTTCTAAGGGGCCCAACTGAGTAGGTTTATCCTTCCCTATCCACCTGAAGACGGAGACAGATCCAGTCTCCGAAACGTCGTGGTTTTTTTTGTCTTCTGTATACCAGACGATGGGTGAAGTCCAAAATAAGCCAAAAGAAGTACGAAAAATGCTGTCCACGGTTCAGTACATACTTCAAAAGACACATGGCATTTAGGAAGGCAGACGAGTCACTTGTCTGTTCAGACAAAACTTGACAGTTTCTTGAAACTTGCATTATTACGTGGTTGCGTCCTGACCTCGTCCTCGGTCTCCAAGTATCTGTGCCATCTTCACGCTCGCCTTGCTCTCCTGCACCGAAGATGGAAAGAAGAAATTCCTCCGAGACGTTGATAGCTTTCGACCAGACTAATATCGTCACATCACAGAAGACAGAAATCTTAACAGAGTTTAGTAACCAATGCTCATTATATCGGCAGTGTGCGGAAGGACTCGAACATCGCAAAGAAGAAGGGTGTCAGTCTTCGAGTTTTGAAGACAGAAATGGAAAGGTTAATTTCACGTGCAACTTCCCCACTCTTTCCCCAGCCCAGCGTAAGGTCGGAGGTAAAGCCCCTAACTTAAAAGTCGAGGATATGATAATGTTCTGCCTGGTCAGGGTTTTTGCATACATCAAGGAGCGGTGATGTATGGGAACAGAGCAATGGTGGAATGGGGGTGGTGTGAGAAAGAGGAGCGAAACCTACTCCAGAGCCACTTAGTCCACCATGAAGGTGACTTAGTTATCTGGGATAATACTGGGACTCCGCTGTTATAAGCCAGTGTCTGACCACGTGCGAACATCCACAACCGCGCTGATACCTGATTATACAAATGCGAAACCATTTACTCCGCAAGGTTTTAGTGCGATTTTTTTATGGAAGAGGTGTCAATAGCGTCTGAAGAGGTACCTTGGTACGAAACAACGTGAACTTAGAAACCCTTACAAGGTCGCAATTGTTTGTGGGTATAAATGCAGCACTTACCAGACTTGGGCGACTTTTTGAGACAGATGACTTGCTCCCTCTGATTCTGCCCAGCGGGACTGTTTCTTTCTTCCAGCCAGGGTGCGGGCTGGAGGAATGGTCCGGTCGCGTCGCCTTCTGCGTCGCTTCCGTCACTCACTAGGGACACCATGGTCACGATCTCTGCCCCGCGAGATAGGCCGCGTCGTCCTGCTGAGATCTTCTGCTTCTGTCTGGGGCCAGCCTCCGCTTCGTCCCCTGAAGATTCTTCACCGCGACTTCCGGCCTTGCGGCGAGGACCTGCCGTCCGTAAACGTCGCCTGGCGGGGGCTGACATGATGTTCCTGTCTCCTCGTGTCTGGACCAGAGCTTCCTCATCCCCGTCGGTCACATCTGAAGATATGTCGACACTCGTGCTGTTCTTGTTCCTGTGCACCAGAATGCCTTTGCCAGGTTTCTGGGGAGGTGCAGATAGGGCTCTACTCAGGGGCGGAGTTGGTGTCGATCTGCTGACGCTAGAAACTGCTGAGGTAGGTGGCGCGTCGGATGAAAAACTTCCCGTGATCGCCTTGTTAACGCTGTTGCGGAAGTTGACGCGCCGCGCGGCTGCAGACATGGTTTGAGCGGTACTGAGTGCGTGAGTCTGTGACGGCTGAACCACTTTGCAACTTTCTTTGTTTCTAACACTAACGAAATTCTTCGTGCTGTAGGCATTGATATTATTCTCCTTTGTTTCCTCGATGTTATTTAATGTTTCTTGTCCGTTTTCCATACATGAGAGAGGAGACTGCTCAACGGAAACATCGGAAGGAGAAGGCTCCATGGAATCTCCGGACAGTGTTTCTTCCTTCCGGGGAACAACGTCAACCACTATTTTGCTGTTCGAGTAACGGCCCTCGGAATCGCTTTCTCGGTCACATTCCTTTGTTATTTCACTAAGCCGTGGACTCTTATCAAAATCAATTGAGCCAGTAATGACTGCTGATTCGGTTCGCGCTAGAATCTTGTCCTCAGTCACATTCAGCATATCAGGACATGTCTCCATGATTTGGTGTGGCGTCCCAATAGACTTGTTACTGGAAGTGGTCTCCGATGTACTGCTTTCTGAGTCGCTATGGCTCTGCATTTTGCTGTTTTCTAAGTTAAAGCATGGGAAAGATGGTTTCAAAGAAACTCTGATATCTGACTTCGGAAAAACATTGAAATTAATCTTCGCTGTGGACCCTCCGACATTGATGTGGCTGCGGAAATATGTGTATGGGCTGTTTTCTGTACTTTCATGTCCGCTAATGCTGCAAGTGGGGGCGGGTTTGTCACGGCGTTCTGTTTGTTGAGATATTTGTTTAGGATATTCGTTGACTTTTCTACTGAGAAGCGACTCGACAACGCTGATGTCAGTTTGTTTTGTAGGGTGGTTAATTTTAAGTGGCAGTGCCTTATTGTTTTTCTGGATGGACAGATTTTTAGAAATTCCAACAGCTGATGAATAAGGTAAGAAGTTGCTTATATTTTGAGGGGCCGGCTGATTGTTCATTTCACTGTTAGGATCTCGGTGGACGTTCCTGGATGTGTAGAATGACGCATCCCCGCCAGGAGAGACGTCTTCACGAACGTGTAACAGTGACTGGCCTGTGTCTGTTGTAGGATCTGAGATGTGTGAGTCGTCCTCTTCTGTCGACACCATGTTGCTGTGGGCGAGGAAGATGTCCAGGTTTGGCCTGTTCTCCTCTCGCTCTCGCCAGGCCCGCCTGAGCCTCTCCGCGAGTTGCTGGCGCGTATACAGGATGGTGTCCTTCTCACCGCCGATAGATGGCAGGTTGCCGGTAGCGGGCCGCTGAGGCTTGCAGCTGACTGGCCTGGGCTGTCCTGTGCAGCGCTTAGCTACCACCACGACATTGCTATTACTGCTGTCTTGTTGCCGACGGTCGGTCCACGCCACCTTGACCGGATGAGGCCTCGTCACTGCTCCGACACCTGTGGCAGCAGAATTGTATAGCACGTGACTTTCTGAATGTTTTGCCACGATTTGCTGCGATTTGAAGGGTCGGCCACAATAAAGAAGCGAATAATGATACCTGAAGGAGGGTATGTACCTGCCCCGTTGTGACCTAGGCCTCTTGCGCGATGACACTCCCGTACAGCTTGTAGTCACGTCACGCGTCTAGCTGCTGTTAGCTTCCTGTGGGAAGTGAGCAGATATGCGTACCTGTGGGTGAATTGGTGGTGGAGGATTCCTGTGGGAAGTGCCCCCCGGCCCCCACAGAGCTCGCAGTGACCCGCAGGCCGGCATCGCCACTGCTGTTGATGGACGACCAGAGGCGGCGGTCAGCATCTACGGACTGCTGTTTCCTCAGTGGGCGTCGAGACGACGTGGCGGCTGACTGTTGCAGCGACAGCTGTCTGACCGGGCCGCCGGGACGCCGCCTTGCAGACATATCTGCTCCTGGAAGGGAACAGACCAGTCAGTTTCCACACGCTCGTGACATTGCTCGGTCAAGTTGGAAATTGTTCATTGTCTTGGGTGAATTATTAATAACCAACGTTTCGGCAACGAAGCCTGTTGCGGTATCCATGTGATTTTCTCTGCATTGACAATTTTTTTTAATATTATGCTGGCAGTGGAAAGTGACACCGTTTAAACTGGTATATTGTTACCAACTTTTCGAAGCAGCCTGCTGCTTTTATATTGAGAGTAGAAACGTCTGTAAACCTGTAGACCCACAAACTCTTCCACCCTGAAGAAGGAGACAGCCAACTATCTACCAGACTATATGACGTCACACCGAACAGGCCGGTCTAGCCGTAGCTCTAGATTTGTATTCGGGAGGCGTTTGCTTCGAATCTGGGCCAGGATAATAACTATCCAGACAGAAGTTTCTCGTGGTTTTCTTCAGCCCCTCTAGAAAAATGCTGGAATAGTACCTCGATTGGACCAAGACCGCTCCTACCAAACCTTTCCGAATCACAGTTTATGTATTATTGTTACCATTCGACGGTATAGAGTCCCGGTACTTCTGACCCCACAAGACAGTAAACGTGACTGACAAGTCACCGTGCAACTTCGGCACGTCAATTCGAGTTATCCATGAGATATGACCTTCTGGGTACGTGACGCTGTATATAGTCCGGCAGAAGTTTACCGACGTTTAGAAGGAATGTCTCGCCTCCATCCTCAGAGTGAGATAATCGGCTAAGCAAAGCATGAGCGAGAAGGTTGATCTGCTCGCTGCTGGCTTACTTGGCTTACTCGTCGACTGCGAAGTTTGAGGCAGCGTATTCTTCCGAAACGTCTGTAAACTTCTACAGGCTACATGGTGTCGTATCCCAGAAAATAGAGTTCTTCAACTTAGTCTTATCTGCATTAACTGCTATAGAAGGTACCCCCTTAAATAGGTCACAGTGGGTCNGGGGGGGGGGGGGGGGACAGACAAGTCCTTTAGGCGCCGTTCAATTAATCCTACCCCCTCGATGAATGCGATGAAACAGCTTTTGTTTTCGTGTCAGCGAACAAAAGCCTGTGAGTCTATTGGTGTGAGAAGCGCGCCAAATGTTACGTCATCACGTCCGAAGGTCGATGTTTCGAACCGAGTTTTTTGATTAGTGACGTTTATGAGGCTGGAATTAAGACAAGCTTTACAGACGTTTCGTGCCTTTTGCAGTAACGAAGTTGCGAGAGAACGACTACTGGAGAGTTTGTGTGACGGGAGGAAATACCTCATTTCCGTGAAGTTTCCGGTCGCGCGGGGCTCAGCCACTCGGCACGAGAGCTGTTAATGACACGAACATTCGGCGGGTTATCCCAGCCGTACATGTATCAGTTGCCCGCTCCTATACGGTTCTCAGCCTAAAGTATCGAAAATTGAATACTGAAAACTCTGTAATATATTTTGTGTTCACAATTCTGTCTTGATGATGGAGGCCGCAGGTTTCTCCGAAACGTTGCTAACTATATATATCAAACTATACGGTGTCACAGCCCGCAATATTTTTACCTTCTTGAGAACCCTCAAATCTCACATACCAAGTCTTCCGGGGAGCAGAATTACCCGTGCCCAAACTTGAAGAAGGGGTCTGCTACAGACTCGAATCTTAGAATCTCAAATGACATAACTTCGCTTTGCAGCGGGTAGCAGTCTGTTTCGTATTGAAGGTCTCGGGTTCAACACTGTATTGGACATAAAATGCAAGTTTTATCTTTTTTCTGTCACTCTCGTTCGAAACGTTTTTATCTGCGGTAAAGATTTATGGAGTCGCGCAGAAACGCAATATTGTCACGTGGCCGTTGTATTTTTCTGGCTCACTTTAAGAGGAAACTGGGAATCGTAAAAAGGTAAAGCTATTCCTGTAACAGGCCGTGGAGGTCCACAGGGTTGTGAGACGTCGAGGCCTCCACATTTTGTAGTCGGCTCATAGATGGCGGTGAGATTGTCAGCCTTACGCGCCGGCCGTCCTTTATTCCCCAGGGAGATCCCTGAATCCCTGATACTCATTTCTGTTAGAGGCTGAGCCGACCCCAGGGCCATAATGCGGCTGGAAGAATTAGGTAAATTGAAAAATCCAATGACCTCATCGGGAATTGAATCCGTATCCTTCCGTCGTGTAGAATAGTGCCTCAACCAAGTACGCTACCAACACTTTTTTTTTTTAATTTCTCAGTATAAAATTTCAATAAATGTCGCAATGATTTTCATGCGCTCAGACGGACGGACAGTTACTTCATGGGCACGAGATCGGAACAGAACCATTCTGGATAGGTTACAAATGATTTTCCCACTCGTTGCAGGGGGCGGGGAGTGGGGTTTTGAGCCCTGCTTATAAAAACCGAAGATAGATCGCGCCTGTGACGTTGATTTGCGAACCGAGCGATCACCATGATATGCCCCGCTTCCTTGCAGTGCTTGGTGCAGTCACGACTTCCATTTACGGCGATCCCATCAGGCCTGGTGATTGGGGCTGCAGACCAATCAGTTAAGCTGCAATTAAACTCGAAATTGCATCTCCTGGAATAATTGCTGGACGATCAGAAACATAACCCCTCCTACCGCATTCGTCCTCTGTTTAAGTCACATGACGCCTCCTGCGTATATCCGGTTCATCACACGGCACTCGAACGGCTGGACTTGGCGGTAACCCACAGACGTTTATTCTGCAGGTGCTGGGTTCGAATCCGGTATCTTTCATGAAGTTCTTCATGCTTTTCCTCCGTGCCTCCAGGTAGATGCGGGACAGCAGAGTCCCTATTATCCGAATTGCCAATTAACCGAATCATCGCATCGAGAACTGCGCCCGCTAAACAAATATCCCTGTTAGACTTCTTCAAGTACATTTGTCCCTGCGCTCAAGTAATTAAGTACTACGCCATGAAGGGGTAGGGGGGAGTGGATGTATACATCCACATTTTCTTGATCTCGGCACTGCTGGAGGCGAGTGGTCAGCTTCACGCCCCGGCCGCTTTACGCCCGGGGAATAAGCCCCCGATATCCATTGGGTAGGAGGTTGGGTGGACCCCAAAGCCAGTCTGGACGACTTGGGGAAAAGAAAATTCTTGACCCTACCGGGACTCGAAATCCAACCCTTTGGTAGTCCAGCGCGTAGCCAGTCGCTATACCGACTGAGCTATCGCGGCTCCTCTTCTCGAAATGAAGTGTTCGAAAATGTTCATTTACAATTACATGTATTAGTTTTTCGTGTGTCGCCTGTTTAGAAAAAATGTAGTTATCGTTGTAACACAGTACATTACAACAGCGCTTTTCGTTGATAATTTTCGATAATCCTAACCGCCTGTTTCACTAATTAATTCGGATAATTAGTGTTATACTGTACTTCAATTATACCACGATCGCTTCCTTTCATATCCCTTTCTATTCATCAGTCATCCTACCATTAGATGCTAATAGGGCCTCATCTGGATAAGACAGCTTCGCAAAATAAACCTCGTTAAGAGAATTTGTATCTTCTGCGATGTGACGCCGTGTGCTCTGGTACATCATCACAGACGTTTCGCAGTAGCGTGCTGTGTAGGCAGCACGTTCCTCTCAAACTGCGGGAAATCAGTCTGTGACCGCCTTTAGAAGCCCACGTCTCGCAGGAAGGCAGATCAGTGTATTCTGCACGCACTGGACGGGGTTCACGGTTTCCTGCCAAGCTACTGCGAGCGATGTATAAGCAGATGACATGTGCCACGCCGGGCTCGCAACAGTAACCGAGCCATGACGTCCATCATGGGAGCAGAGGGCACATGCCCCCGTGATCTCCGCCCCCTCTTCGCCCCGAACTGGTATCGGTCCGCGAGCTTCCACACAGCTTCCCCCTAAGCCCGAAGGCCGTTTGCGAATTTACAGCCCATCCAGGGGTGTAGCCCTGGATATAAAAGTGCCGGACCGTCTGGCACGCAGAAATTTGAAACAATTGTGACATGAAGTCTTCTTGTGTCTGCTTAACGGCGACTTTGCACCTTTACACGTGAAACTGAAGGACAGATCTCACGTACGTGAAGAGAATGCAACAGAGAGACAAAAACTTGCGGTGACGCCGTGTAATATGGTAGCTGCTAATCAACTTTTTGCAGAAAACTTTGACTTCCATCTCCATCATAGGAGAATAACCCGTGATATAAGGTGAAAGTGAGTGGTCGGTTTCACGCCCCGGCCGTTTTATCCCCGGTACCCATTGAACAGGAGACTGGGTGGGGGCCTCAGAGCCGGTCTAGACGACGCGAAAAATAGAAAAATGTTGCCCCTACGGGACTCTAACTCCGTCCCCTCGCTAACCAATGGGAGTGGCGTAAACTGAATGGGACACTGTGGCACAAGTAGAGAGGGGTAAGGCGCACTTCCTTTGTAGCTTATTTAACGACACTGGAAGGATCCCGAACTCTTGCACACTTTTACAGTTCACTATCATTCAGCCATTCAGCGTTGTGTGAGCTGAATTACTGACGGCGTCGGAAAACCATTTCGGAGGCATTGGCGGTAGGTGGGAGAGTAATATTAAAACGAATCTAAGGGAAACTGAAACACGGTTGGCAGTGCAGCCTCACTTCAGTGTCTCTCAACCCTCGACACCAGATGTCTCTGACTGGTTAGCGTTTTACTCGCGGGGTAAGGGCCCTCTGCGCCTGCTGAATAGACGAGCCGGAGAATTAGACGCGATGGAAAACAGAAAGATCTCTTCCCCCCCCCCAGGTCTCTAGTCACCTAGTCAGCGTTTCTCAGCCTTCTCTTTATAAGGCATTCCTTTAAAAAGTGTCTTTTTGAAGTAACCCAAACACCTAAGATTCTCTAAAAACCATCTGTATAAACGACTGAATTGTAACTGCTTGTTTGGAAAAAATTACGTACACGAAGTTCACTTGCCACCGTACTTAAAAAACGATACAAAAACTTAAAATGCAGACATTTCAGTTGCGTTCGCGTAAACCCCCCTCAAGAACATTCTCGCTTGCCCTAAAGGGTACGCGTATCACAGGTTGGGAAACACTGATGCAGCCCATAATGTAGTCACTAATCTGACTAAGCTATGTGGCTCATTG
Source organism: Cryptotermes secundus (assembly GCF_002891405.2). Taxonomy (NCBI): domain Eukaryota; kingdom Metazoa; phylum Arthropoda; class Insecta; order Blattodea; family Kalotermitidae; genus Cryptotermes; species Cryptotermes secundus. The sequence goes on along the minus strand of NW_019721002.1, from coordinate 1,791,157 downwards.
TTGCAGAAGCAGGGGATCTGAATTGTTCTTCTAAAATATTTTTGTTGCCACGTCACTCTCGTGCCTTGAGCAGGCAACCGTACGGATGAAACGTCACGTGTCTGGGGATGTCAGTTCCCGTCGCTTGTTGAAAGCAGAACCCGGTGACTCTGTAACAATGCGTTCAAGATCTACGTCACGGCGAGATGTTGATGCGACCGCAGTGTGTAATATGAACTAGATTCCGGTTGGTCAGGGCGCGCACTGGACAACCTCTGAACTCGCGGAACCGTATGTTCGTGCGGAGCGCTCTTCTGTCCGTCACACACAGGGATCGAGGATTCATCAACTCCGATTTTAGTTTTTCCGTTTGTGTTTTCGTGCGTAAGCTGAGGCCTTGCGCCGGGCCGATCGCCCATTCAAGGAGCCTACGGAAACGTCTAAAAGATTAATAGTTCCAGAAGTTATTTTGAATTGAATACGTTAGGGAAGAAGGGGCGGAGGGGAGAGGAGGATGAAATCCATAGACTCGCACAGGAAGGCTCTGTGTACATGGAGTCGGTCAGTGTATCACAGAAACCGCTGACTGTAAATCACGGTCGAGAATTTTCTTCCTTAAAGAAAGCAGTTCGTAGGAGTACGCAAGTAAACGCTTACCTTACGCAGTTACGACGCAGGCGCTGGAGAACTGTGACGGCTGCAGAGTTGGGCAGGCCGCGCGAACAGCGCCATGCTCCCCGAATAGAGGCTCAGCAGTGGGCCGATGGCCCACTTCCAAAAGACTGAGAAAACTTTAGACTTGTTTACCCATAACCCTGTTTTATTGATCAAAAACTTTCCTGTCTTCACTGACAGTTTGTTGTCATGCGGTTGCCATGGCGACGTTCTCTCTCCACTTTGTTTCGTGTCCATGGATACGAGAGCCACGTGGGGAGCTGACTGCGAGAAGAGTCACGAGATACTGGTGCTGATGTATCACATGAACTGGAGTGAACTGTTCTTGGTGACATGATCTGAAGCCTGAATTCGTACTAAACAATATTTAGAAATTTTGTTCTTATATTACCGTGATTCAAATACAAAGACAAATATTTTCATGCTGTTTACTGTGTCATACGAAACACATAAGTACTTTATGTGAATAAAATGCAGAGATTCCTGCACTGTTAAAGCGGGTGGCACACCTAATAATCATTTGAATCGTTACTGGAATCTGCAGTCAAATTCGTCATAATACAGTGAACAACATATCTCATGTATTACGAGTACATTGAATAAGAATTCCGTTTCCGCCGGATGCCAGTCATCAGATATTGACCGATCTAGAAAGTCAGCTCCACAATAAAACGACTGTCTTCAATTTGGGATGTCCCAACATGTAACATTCCGAAACCAGTCCGAGATATATCGACTTCTAATTCCGATAGCTCTATTCAGTTTACTCCCTTTATTTTCCTCACTCCCCCAAGGCGAAACAGGAGCCCTTGACAGCCCATCGTCTGAGAGTACGTTACCTCACATGCTAAAGTCCAGGAAGTGATCGGTTCAAATATGGGGCACGCGGTAGCGTAGCTGGTTGAGGCACTATGCTACAAGCCATAAGGTCGCGGTTTCGATTCCCGATGAGGCCATTGAATTTTTCAGTTGACCTAATCCCTCCAGCCCTGGGGTCGACTCAGCCTCTGATAGAATGAGTACCGGGAATCTTCTTAGGGAGAAAAGGCGGCCTGCGCGTAAGGCTGACAACCTCACCGTCATCTGTGAGCCGATTGTCTAGAAAATGTGGGTGCCTTTGCGTGGAAATATACAAATGACCATTTAGAGGCCTACGTTACCGTTGGATAAATGAAGAAATGGACAGAGCCACTGGTACCAGCTGTTCAGGCGATACTCCCGTTTCCTCCAGGGTTGATGTAGAATTATTTTCTGGGGCTACCCTGTTTGAATATTAGCCAAGTTACCAGATGTCCTGACTGCACTGCTAAACGATTTCATTTTCTGGGCCTGCCCTGAAGGAGCACCTTCTTATAGTGTTCGAATGCTGCTGGGGTGCTCCTTTGTCATTTACTATAAATGTTACTTCTCCGACATGTTTCTACCTTATAAGGTTATCACCAGGTACATACTCTTACGTAATTGCTGCGCTCTGCCCGTTTTAGGAGCGCTACAAGAAAGTGCACCTTCCAGGCTGGCCCTGTGAATCCTGTGTCAGACAAGGGTATATTGTGGTCTTGTAATTTGTTTATTGTGAGCTGGTCTTAGAAAATTAAAAAATAGATTGAGATCTTTAAAACTAGTGAGTATACTAAACTGATTTTGATTAGATCCCTATAACAGTTTTCAACAGTATCCGTTGACGATCAGACATGGNTCTGAACCTAGTTTTGTAGTATATAATTCAGTTTGAAAACGTTATACATATATTTTATAACCCATTTTCCAAAGAAAATTCATCAAGTATATTTGATGACCAGTAACAAGAAACATGAATCGGAACTTTTGTAATGTCATCTGCTGGAAGAAAATACTTTCAAGAAATCATAGCACAATTCATATCATATATTCATAAAAGTCGAAGTTTGTTGAGTCGTTAGTCTTGAAAAAGAGAAGACATATTTAATGTCTACCGAATGTTTCCATGTAATTAGCAAGCACAAAGAGCATAATACAAGAATACTTATTTGTGTTTGATGGCATGTTTCAACTCCAAAACTACACAACATATTTTGATGAAATTTGGCATTGGTAGCCAGCATTAAAAGTTGTCGGCAGATGTAATTCTACCTCAAATGAGTGCATTACTATTGCTACCCAAGGTGAAATCAAAAGTTCTTAGTTTATATTTTAGGGTTCTTACAGCAATGAATATAAAAATTATGCTTTTCTTGGATTTGAATCTGCTGCCTCCATCTTCAGAGTAGACTAAAGATGACTCATGATACAAAAAGGTCAATTTTCAACATGATTGTGTTTTGGTCTGTTCATTTTATAACCTAAAACTAATCAAGGATGGCAGGGTGTTAGAAAATCAGTATATTTCAGTTTGCCCCTTCTTAACCTATTGTTCACCATGGAAGTTCAAGATGTACTAGAGAGGGCTTCTCTCTAGTCTGAGCTTTGGAATGTTGACAGCTGGTGTTTTATTGTCAGTCCATCAGGCTGGGTCATAATATTTTCCATCTAAGTTTAGAAAACAGATTATTATACCAACCCCATATCAACTTGTTGGTTCAAATCATGGCCGCAATACCGGATGTCCTGGCTGAGGTTACACAGGTGGGAAGAATATTGCCCATGGAAAAATTCAAACATATCCCTGAGAAAATCGCAAAGGCAAAGAATACAGATAGACATTTCAACAGAACTGCAAATTGTGGTGTCAATAAAACCCAGAGACTAGATACAAAACCATAGCCTGTACACTGCAAACACCAGTCAAATTCTGAGGTACTGTGTCCAAAATTTGCTAGATTTGAGTCTGTCATGGTGGTGTGAAGGTTACTGTCTTTTGGGATGACACCATGCTAGATGGTTACCAGCATTTCGGAGGAATCTGCTGCCTTCATCTTCAGGGCGGAATACATATAGAATTTTGTATGAGAACGTTTGAAAACCTGAAAAGCACATGGAAGAATAATGGAGATTAATCTTAAGGAAGTAGGCTGTGAGGATTGAAGAGAACTGGCATTTGGCTCATGTTCATGTCCAGCGGTGGGTTTTGTCATTGGCGGTGTCAGACCTTAATGTTCCGCTATCTGAGAGGTCGTAGACAAACTTAGTTTTCTTTTTCTGTTTGGAAGTTCATAGGACATTACGGTGCTTATGCATGGGAAAGGAACATGTGGACTATTGGAGTTGTTACATTTTACACTGAATTCAGATATAAATTATTTAAATTAGGTGCTGGTATATTTTATGAGACTTATGATGCTTTTTCAGGTTATAACCTTGACTTGTATTAGAAGCAGAACACTGTAAGACTGTGGTAGCTTCTCTCCTATCTGATCAGATCAGCCATTAGCATTGGCAGGTAAAAACCTGGACGTCTGTGGTGAGATTCCTTTTATTTTACCAGATATTTCTGGTCTTTACAGAGATAGCAACAATTGAAACTTAGGTTTAATGATAGAGATACTTTCACAAAGAATGATTAAATTTCTGGGTGTGGAGGAACATCGTGGAGCAAAGGAATTGCTCGAGTTCAACCTCGACATGCTTCGTATTTTGGGAATCTGGAAATGGGATGTACCTCACTGGAGATTTCATCGAGCATTTGCATTCTTGACTATTATATCACTTATTGTGTTCAACTTGACACAAATTTGTGATGCATACATCTACATTTCAAGCCTAGACCATTTAACAAAATTACTTCTATCTACTGTAGTCACAGTCCTTCTTGCAGTTAAGAATATTTACTTAATTATTAGATCTAATGAAGCATGTGAACTTATCAATCAGCTACAAAACAAATTTTTCATAAACAAACGACAGCCCACACCAGAGCAGACTCTCATCTTGAACAGATATGCAGCAAGGGCAAAACTTTATACCATCATAAGAAGCAACATAGCACTCAGCATAATTACATTTTGGGTTTTATATCCAGTTAAAGAAATGCTTGAGGAATATGTAGACAAGTTTGATACCCCAGAGTATGGGATTGACATTAAATCTAAGAGCAACAAAACCACCATTCTGCACTTACCATTTGTTGCATACTACCCATATGATGTTCCAAACAATTTTCTTCTTTTTATTCTAACCTATTTATATCAGGCATTTTGTGGATATTCTGTCTTTATTGGAATGTCTGCTTGGGATATGCTGTTCGTTTCCATATTTATTCACACATCTGGACATTTCAAAGCACTGCAGCACGCTTTGATCCACCTGTCTGATGAGGCTCTTGGAGCGCTACAACGTGATGAGAATCAGCTTAAGCTGCACCGATTAGCAGAACAAACTGACACTGATGCCAGAAGTGTGTGGACAGTGGGACTTAACCCACAAAATCATATTGAAGGTAGTGTAAAAATGAAGCTCCTTCTCAAGTAGATGAATGATATTTTCCGGTGACATTCACCTCATGGGCATAAGACAGGGACTGTACATCCAGAATTTCTGTAGAACAGTTAGTAAATTTGAAGAGTAGAGTCTACAGGGCCGTGACATGCTGTGGTTCAGAAAAGGTCTGACATTTCAGAGGATCATATTACCATCTGCAGGCTCTGTTTGCTGTGTGCTTCTTTCTGCTTTTGTGCTTGGTTTTTTCTTTTGGCCCAGAAGTTTTGGACGATATGTTCCTCCAAAACATTGACCTCTCTCGAAACTACATGGCACTGCAACCCAAACCATGCTTTTCATAGTCACTGCTGTGAGAATCTCAAATGTAAAAGAGTTTGTAAATATATAAGTTATAAGGGATATTACTTTGATGCTTTAACATTGTGTATGTCTCTTATTCAGTGGATATGGAATGTTCTTTACAAATTAAGTTTGTTATCTGTGATAATTTTGCAGGTGAAGGAACTGAAAATGACAGAGGAGGAATGCAGGCAGAGATGATAAAACAGAAGCTAGAAGAGAAGATGCAGCACATTCTCAATAACTGCATCGAACATCACCAAGCCATTTTGAGGTGAGGCAGATGACAGATCTATAACCTATCAGATGTTAAGATCAGATTCTTCCCTGTGTGGAAACTGCAGAATACTGTAGGCTGCCATGGTATAGCACACTACAAGTTGCAAGCATGATCAATATACAACCACATTTTGATATGGGCTACTTCATTCTTATTGTCAACCTGAGTAAATGAATTTCAAGTTCAGGGACAAAGAAGTATATACTTATTCTACATTAAAGAAGGAGGCAACAGAGTTTTACCTAATTTCTATGTTCCAGCTGACAGTAGTCATATTTTAATTTCCCATTTCCAAAGGCACGGAAACTTTAGGTTTCATAAAAGCAGGAATTTTTTTTTACCTGCTGAGCAACAACCAACATTTCCAAGAAGATTCTGCACTATGGAGCTAGTTTCTGAGTTTTAAATCTCCAGATAAAGCAAATGAATGCATTACACTAAAAACTTCATCACATGTAGTATGCTACATCATTGTAATTGTCTTAGGTAAATTACATTGCATGTATTAGGGCCATATTTGCATGGTATTCTAACATGTATGCAAGGAGTTGAGCATGACATTGTGACATAGTCTACTAATATATTGCAGCTTTGTTATGAAACTGGAAGCTTTTCTGAAACCAGTGATGCTACTGCAACTTTTTGTCAGCATGGTCGCCTTTTGTGTGATTTGCTTCCAGATGTCAATGGTGAGTCTGATAATTGCACAACAAAATAAGTTTTCCATTTTATTTGATAGCTTGTATGAAATAAGCTGTTTTTTTACTGAACTGGATATTCAGATATTCATAACCAAAAACTGTGGCAGTTTCCTTTTCCAGGTCATTATTTTTCTGTGCAAGATGTGCTCATACTGACCATTTGTCTGATGATGTCATCTAAACAAGAAAAAACTTTCTTCACTAGTGGAAAATCATATTCTCACATTATGTTGACACTCAAAGTAAAAATACAAACATAAAATGTGATGAACTGTCTTGGCTCAAAATTCAGTTTACAAAACTGCGACACGATGCAAAAATATTGTGTTCAGATCTGGGATCTGTATACCAGAATTAACTGAAGGTCTATTTTTCCGTTGTGTTATCATACTCTTGTTGACTAGAATTATCACCAAGTAAGTCAGAATGCTGAATTCAAAATTCATTATTAAAATTTCACATCCATCATTTTTCTTGATGTTTATTTCCTCTAGATATAAATCTAATGTTGTCAGAATGTGATTAGTTTAATTTATCGAAGGCTTAAACTGCCTACAGTGTTGCTCTGTGTTTCAGATTCAGATCCATACTGATGCCACAAAATTCGTGAAGTTGTCTGTCTCGCTCGTCTCTGCCCTTATCGAGCAGGGGATGTTCTATTGGTTTGGAGGGAAAATGCTAGAAGAGGTAAGGGGACTTTGTGTATTACTGATTCTCAGGTTCATTCAGCTGATATTTTCATGACTGCATAATGGAACTTTCTTCAGAAGTTGTCTGATTATAATATAACAACTATAATGGACATGTACACTATTCTGGAGGCCCTGTCTCTGTCTTCAGGTGGAAGGAAACAAATTTCTCACCTGTTTTAGAGTCCATCAGCAAGTTGCAGTTTTATCTAAACCCTTCCATGCTATAAACACTGGATATGTATGTCTATTGACATGATAGGTTAGCTATGGTTATTGACTCTAGATGGCATTTGGTTGGGTGAATTGATTTATTGAACACTCACATGTCATAACTACAAATAATTATAACACTCTAAAGATGACTGTAACTATAACACATAAAATAAAGTCTTAAATGTCTGCTTCCTTAGTCACTGTTTGGTAACAAATTTTAGATGCTTATGTTATCATCAGACTACAAAACTGTTGAAACTGGTCCCTTCATTGCTTCAATGCAGCTCTCTGCCATGTTTTTTTTTTTCATTCTGCTGATATTCATAAAGTATTCTTGGAGTAAAAGAATTTGCTCTGTGGTAGATATCTCTGACCACCTTGTGGTCTAGTGGTCAAAGTTCCTGGCTACAGACTCAGAGGTCCCGCGTTCGATTCCCGTTGCTACCAGATTTTCTAAGAAGTAGTGGGTCTGGAATAGGGTCCATTCAGCCTCCTGAGGATAATTGAGGAGCTGTTTCAAGGAAATATCGGCTCAGGTCTAGAAAACCGAGATTAACTGCCATGGGGATCAGTGGCCACACCATAGCTCAAGCGGTTAGTCGCTGGCTTCCCACCGCGACAGCCCGAGTTCGATCCCAGGTCTGGCGAAGTTGGATTTGTGGTGGGCAAAGTGGTGCTGGGTCGGGTTTTCTCTGAGTACTTCGGTTTCCCCTGCCAATCTTCATTCCGCCAAATTCTCCATCATCATAATCACCTGGGGCAGGTACAATCGTTGGCCGCTGTTCCGAGTGGATCCAGTTGGACTCCACCCCCCACTAAGTGAAACGGCTGTGGGGATCCTTTGCGCTGACCACGCGACATACTCTATCAGCTAAAATTGGCACTAACTTCGCCTACAAGCAGCAGTCGCTTGGTCGGTATAGTTCGCTTGCAGCCTACAGGCCACAAAGTTTGTAGATATCTCTAATATTCCATGTTGTCATTTTGAGGTGATTAGTAGTCTGTAATCTTGTATCACTGTTAAGAGATGAGGTTCATATTCTAGGGATATGCATCCAAGTTTGTCGAATTTAAGCTTCTCAGTCAGATGTATGTTGATCAAAGTATGATATGTATAGGTGACCTGTGTTAAAACATCACAGTTATATTACAGAGTTTGAAGACCCTGAATGCTGCATATAACTGTGAATGGCACACTGCAAATAATAAATTTAGGAAACATCTTCACATATTAATGGAGAGAGCAAAGAGTCCAGTGAAGCTGACAACTGGAGGTTTCTCAACCTTGACTCTTGAAAGTTTTACTAAGGTATGTGCAGTTGGGATATTTCAGTCACTGAAGTGACTGACTCTAGACTGGAGTGTTGTACTTTTATTGCATGATAATAACTAAAAGTACAGATGACACCTGAAGGTGGTTGAATTTATTGCTGAATTGAGTGTTGGATTCTCACATTAGTGACTGTGAAAGGTATGTGACATAAGAACACGTGGTTTGGATATAGCCAGTTTTTTGGAGGAATATATGACCATCTTCGAGGTCAAAAAATATGCCAGGAAAGAAGCAGTAGAAGTAGTTATCAAGCTAAGCTGACTTGCCTGCCGCCTTTGCTGGTTTTTTGGTTGGCTTGCTCTTTGACCCTAAACATGGAGACAATATGTTCCTCTGAAATTTCAGGTTCTCTATGAACTACAGTGTATTACAACCTAAAAGACTGTATGTAATCTTCAAGTGAATTGCTGTTTCTTGGGTTTTGTGGCGAGTAATATAAGAAAAAGTGGATTCTCAAGATCAATCAATGATTAATGTAGAGAAGGTTTATTAAATGCAGGACTGTCAATAATACAAATAATGCATAAGTTAATCATATGTCATTAAATTTACATAACTTAACCCGGTCTATGAGTGTGTATGAGAATTTAATATTATCTTGCAAAACTTCTCTAGAGTTAACTTTCATTACCTTAACCACGTGACTATCTGAAGGTTACCATTATGCAAGGTACTGCATATCATGAGAGGAACAAGATTGCTGGAGAAGTAAATGTTAGAAAAGTAATGCACAACAAATTGGACATGATTATGGTGCAATGATAATTTAATGCCCACAGTTCTAACTGTTCTTTCCAGTCTCTTCAATATAATTCTCTTTTTAACTTGCAGGTAGTCCAGTCATCATACCACTACTTCACTCTGCTCAAGGCAGTGCACGATGAACATAGCAACTGATGCTTACAGCTGGAAAAAAAAAAAATTACAAATATTTATAAGTTCTGCAGTTTGAAGCAAAATTACTGTGATGAAAGTCTTATGGAGAGAAATGAATGCGGACTGATGACCCCACATGAGAATATTTATTACAATCTGTGTTAAAAAATTATTATTTGACATATGGCAAAGCACCTATTTAAGGTTTCTTTGTGGAACAAAGAATTTTAAAGTCAAACTGAAAAATGAAATAGTGAAGATTACCATCTTCTAAAATGTTGCGGCAGGTAGCCTTCTAGAATGTTACCAGCGTTTCAGAGAAACTTGCTGCATATATCTTCAGGCTACAAAGATAGAGACAGCACGTACCTCTAGAATAATAACATTCTACAAATTATATGATCTCACATCTCAGGTGACAGTAATTGTCATAGTTTCTGTCATGAGAACCTCAAACCTTAGTGAGGAAAATCTTAAACAAATGAAATTTAACACTAATATAATTGACTTTGGATCATTGAAACTAAATTTTAAGTTAGGAAAATCTTGATGTTTGAAGAAATGAAGTTAAGAACTTTCTCAAATGGCAATAGAACTGAAAATTTAGCCTTTGGCGAATCTTTGTGATCCTGTCTTTTTTCTTTCTTGAACCCCAGCCTTAATTTGGGAATTATAGGAAACTTACGTTGTACTTAATCTGGATATAACACATCTTGGTGCCAGTAAATTGAATTAAGAAAAAAAGTGAACACCTCTTAAGTTTTTCTTTTTCAGACACAAGTGAACCTTAACAGCACACTCATTCAATACATTTTTATCGTGGCATTCCAAAAACAAAAAAATGAAATCAATTCTACAGCTAACGTATTATGCATATATTACAATCTCAGTCCATACTATGCCAGTTGTGGAAAATAGGACAAGCCAAATGTTCAACCCCACCCCCCAACAGTTAGGTAAAGGAAATTACCAAATATTACCACAAATAATTTAAAGTANCCCCCCGCCAAAAGTCAGTTGTCGCTGTGAGGGAAATTAACCTCTGGCGTTCACATACTACCTCTACTAGCCTCTGCCAATGGTTTAACGATGATCCGTGCCCATGGATAATACCACGACAATGATCACGGAGGAAATCACGTCAGTGGGTATGCTGACAGTGACGACGGCGGCGACCTCGGCTTATATGAATGGTGTTAAGACCGATGGCTGTTCTGGAAAGTAATGCACAGTAATCCTCTAAAAATAGTGAGAAAGTGAAGTTCGTATTTGAATCTTCTGAGAGTGGAATTTTTTTGTGTGAAACAAATTGTAATGCATATGAGCAATAGTTAATTAGCGCAACGCACCCTCAAACAAACTGTTCGATTAAGAAGCCGACGAACATGAACGGAGTAGAAAAAAAAGAGAAAAGGTTTTTTGAGGCCTATACGTTGAGCATTAACGTAACCAGTTTCATCCTATATAATTTTACTGTATATGACATTTATATGTGTGTTGCTGTTGTATGAGAAAAAGGCATTTTTTGGCGGTGTTGTTATGGAATATATACTAATAGACGGATTTCTTTTCATGTGTGCCTCCCAAAATACAAATTTGACATAGTTTTGAATGGCATGACGTGGACTGAACCGAATTTTTCGTACAGATGTTGTTGCATAATGTTTTAGAACACATAAGTGTCAATAAACATGGCAGATAAAATGAAAAAAGTTTTAACAGCAAAAGCACTGCAGGCGATTCAAGAATTAGATCAAGAAGGTTGTGTTACCACCTTAGATATAGGTATAAGGTCTGTATTTTTTGCATACAAATTATTTATGTTAGTTCATAAACCTTGTGGAGATAAATGAAATTTAATACATTCAACATTTGATTTCATGAAATAACAAGCCTGCTCAAGAACTCTGTTCGGTTCCTCTTCTGTTACATATTAGTTTTGAATCATCATTAATTGTCTCTTTGATATGTGCAGTTGTGATTTGTAAATGATGAATTGGCAAGGAGGTTAAAAGAAACTACCTAAATGCTTGGTCAAGCTAGCCAGTCTCTGGGCTGAGATTTGAACCCAGGATGTCCCAGATATGAATCAGGATTACTGTAATAATTGTTAATGCATGTACTTCTGAAGCTTTCACAGATGAACTTTAGCTTCATGATCTGGTTTGATATATAAGGTGTTCATGACAGTGAATATTAGATTTATGGCCATGGTCTTCTGGGATGTTTCAGACAAATTTTCTGCCCCCATCTTTTACCCTGAAAATGGAGGCAACAGATTCCTCTGAAATGTTTGTATCTGCTTCCCACACTGCATAACATCACATCCCAGATGACTGTAATTTCAGTGATCAGATATGGTTACAATTCTGTTCAAAATTTGTGTACACTGTGTGTATATGATGGTCACAATTGGATTGTAGATTGGTTCTGGAGGGGTCCAGGTCAGCAATGATAGCAGAGGGATGGCAAATATTGCACCACTTGAAAGAGTTCCAGCAGAGGACAATAGCAGAGTTGCTGAATGTTGCCTTGATAGAGAAATTACTGGGACTTGAAACATCATCTCGTAATAGGGCAGAGGTGCCGACTCTTGTAGCGTGGAATTTGAGTGTCTTGTCCTCGCAAGGTATGTAAGGTTTTGTTCTTGTTGAGGTCAGCTCTTAAATCATACACAGACAACTAATGGAAAAATTTCAGTTTGCATGTTGCTTGTCTTAATTTATTCAAATGTATGGTCTAAATTGTATATTGTGTAAAGAATAAGCAAACTCATTATTCTTGTACAGTCTAGTGTAAGAAAGCCCAAGGGAAAAAAGTGGGAACTTCAGTTATGATGAGAGTCTAATTCTTTTCAGGGCTTTCATCTGAGTTCTGCATTTGGGACAGGGGTGGCATTGAACCAACAAGTGACTGTGCATTTTTCTATGGAAATGGGAACAGTGCTCATTAATTATGTACAGTATTTTTTTGCACATAAGAGAATCATATCAGCAGTTAAGAGGGTAGAGTTTGTTAGTGACAGGATATTGTACGTAATAGTAAGAGGCCACTGGTGTGATATCATCATTCTTAATGTTCATGCCCAAACAGGATAACATTAATGATGTGAAAGGCAGCTTCCGTGAGGAACTAGAATCTATTCAGCCAAAGAGAGTCTGTGTTATTATGATTTCAAAAAGCATAAGCCACGGTGTGATGAAGGATGTTCAAACTGTCATCATCATCAGTAATCTGTCAAGACGACAGGTCCACAGTCTCTTTCAAAACAATTCCTCCAATTAATGCGATCTAGAGCTTTCTCCTTCAAATGACAGTATCCTCTTCTGTCCCCAAGGTCATCCAGCATCTTCTTACGTCTTCTTCCTCGTCTTCTTGTCACTTCTATCCGCCCATCTATCTTTCCTTCGATAGCTTCTTTTAGAAGGCAGTTTCTGCGTAAAACATGACCAATCCAATTAGCCTTCCGTTTTCTTATTTCATGTAGGATATACCTCTGCTCACTGACTCTAATTAACACTTCTTCATTTCTCACATAATCGGTCCAACTGATCTTCTCCATTCTTCTCCAACGTCAGATCAAAGGAAATAAGCCAAGCTGCAGTGGTTACAGGTTCCAAGAAGACCTGTATAGAGGAATAAATTAATTTAAGAGGGGTTACTAACCTAGAAGGGGGGCATGCGGTAGCATAGTTGGTTGAGGGGCAATGCTACATGCCGAAAGGTCGCGGGTTGAAGTCCCAATGAGGTCATTGGATTTTTTTTTCAGTTGACCTAATCCTTCCAGCCGCACTAGGCCCTGGGATTGACTCAGCCTCTAACAGAAATGAGTACCAGGAATCTTCCTTTGGGGTAAAGGGCAGCCGGCGCTAAGGCTGACAACCTTACCGTCATCTTTGAGCCGATTGTCTAGACAGTGTGGGACCCTCAACGTCTCACAACCCTATGGGCCTTCAAGGCCTGGTACAGGGATAGCTTTTTTTTTTTTACCAACCCAACCTAATGGTAACTTAGTGAAGGATGAGAATGGTGATCTGCTTGCAGATTCCCACAACATTTTGAATAGGTGGAGGAACTACTTCTTCCAGTTATTGAATGTACATAGGGTCAGTGATGTTAGGCAGATAGAAATATGTACAGCTGAGCTGTTAATACCTGATCCTTGCCCTTTTGAGGTTGAAATTGCCAGTGAAAAATCGAAAAGTTATAAATTGCCAGGTAGTGATGAAATTCTGGCTTAACTGATTCAAGCAGGAGGTGAAATATTATAATTTGAGATCCATAAGCTCATTACTTCTATTGGGAATAAGGAAGAATTACCTGATTCAGTTAGGAGGAAAGTATTGTAGACTATTCTAATAGAGTTTGGAGTGCCCATGAGACTAGTCACGCTGATTAAAATGGGTTTAAATGAAACATAATAAAATCCATGTAGGTAAATATTTGATAATTTTTCAGTCCAAAAAGTCTAGAACAAGGAGATGCTTTATCACAACTACTTTTCAACTTTGCTTTAGAATATACTATTAGGACGGCCCAGGAAAAGCAGGTGGGACTGAAATTAAATGGGACACATCAGGTGTTGGTCTATGCTGATGATGTGAATCTACAGGAGATAACATAGATGCCTTAAAGGAAAACACAGAAACTCCAACCCAAGTCAAAGTCATGTTACAACTGACGGTCATTTGCCATTCAGTCTTGGTGTTAAGCCCGCACCTGGGGCCCTAGACCAGATTTTTGTTACTATCAAACAGTTGTGAGTTTGACAATGTGGAGTGCCCTCTGTGACAAGAGGAAGGTTCTGTCTTTTACCATGTTCATAGTTAGTAGCACATGTCCTCTTATCTGTATATACAATTTTACATGTCAGCATTCTATATAGTCAGCTGATGAAAGTCCAGTTCCTTGTGGACACCTACTAACTTGAACTGTCATATGCTTGACCGCCACCAAGCTTAAACCTCTTACATTTTCTATGCCAGGCTTTGCCTTCTCCAGTGTCTGAAACCTTTGCATCTTCACGGTTTTGTATGACTTCTGCTTGTTGCCTGCACCCCCAGTTACTTCTCTCTATATAACCTCACCATGGACTCAACAGAAAACACTGCCTCCAGTATTTCCTCTATTGTTGCATGCATATCCATTGCCACAGAAACATGTTTACTCAGCTGTTGCCTCACAGTGAATGCCCGCTTAATAGCACCATCGCATGTTTACTGTCCCGTAACCTGTCAGTGGAAAGCTTTTCTTGTTAAACTGTTCAAGCTTTCAGCCTGTCCATCACAGTACATCTTGCATCTAATCTCTTTTTTATATATTTATAGTTTCTTGTTTTGCTGTGCTAGCCATGGAAGAAGCTGTAGGAAGCCTTATCACCGATTTCTTAAGAGAGAGTGTCCAAGGTGATATCAATGTACTGATCAGTACGTCAAAGCTTCTGTGTGAATATCCGCGCTGCATTCCAGTAGATGATGAACGTACAAGGCTTTGTGAAGTAGTGATAAGAAATATTGCAGAAGTACCTGTGCCCAAGCCCCAGCCTGCACAAGTGTCACAGCTCATTAAACAGGTATGAGAAATATAAGATGAGGGAAGATAGGAGATAAATGCAATGAAGTTTCCTCATGCAGTCAGCCAAGTCAAGCAAAAATAGAGTTCTAGTACTTTGGAAGCTCACTGTCATCGTCATCAGGGAACGTCATTGATTGTCATCAATCCCAGTTGAAGGCAACAGGGATAGTTCCTTAGATGTGGGAAATCCATTCCATCAGGTTGATTCCCTGAGAAGACTTGATTGCAGGTATAAAAATGATTGGCATGTGTAGCTCTACATGCTGTCATGTCACTTTATTGGTGGAATCACCATCTAAATGCATGTTATATGCCCATTTTGACAGTATAGCAGAAGTTTGGATCTAAGGGAGCCTATTTTTTTTATTGCTAGTGGGGTGGGACTAAGTCCCTTATACTGCAGCCACTTCTGGCCTATTGTACTGGCCCCAGATGATTGGTGAGGGTGATTGTGGATCAGTTGGTGGAATGAAGATTGGGAGGGGAAACCGAAGTACTCGGAGAAAACCTGTCCCAGCGCCACTTTGTCCACCACAAATCTCACTTGACCAGACCCGTAAGGGAACCTAAGAGAAACATGGAGAGATTACTAGTAGCCAAGTTTTTGTTGTAGAGTTAAAAAATGAACAAGAAGGGAGCTGAAGTCAGGACTTTGATAGGATCTGAAAGTAGAAATACTACAAGAAAAGTTGGTCAAGTTGAGGATGCAGAAGTACAGGCATGTGCAGCGATTATCAAAATGGAGGTATGAGATAGGTGATCATTTGGAAGACAGAATGAAATACAACAACGAATGAGTAGGGAAAGAATGACTAGAGATAAAAGAGTATGCTTTTTGAGGACAGAGCTGCAGATGGCTGTAGCCACTGATGTGCCTTTAAACCTACTCACACTCACTCTCACTGGAGAGTACAGGTAAAATCGCTTATGCACCATTATCAGTGTTCAGTAAACACATTTGTCTGCTCATCCATATTGAGTGAAAAATTGAAAGTGACCAGTGAAAAAACATTGAATTTGTTTGTTAATATTCAGTCTCATTTTCCTTTTGTTATTTCTGCACTTTTGTTGAACAGTAAATTATATTTTATGTACAGTATTTTCTGTATAATATGTAATATACAGGACAGCGTTCAATATGTCCTGTGTGTCACATAACAGTTAGTAGTTCAGTGTTCAGCAATTGCAGCAGCATGGGAAGTGTTGGTTTGTCTTGTGACTGACAGGTAGAATGTTTGTATGACTGGTGAACTGAGCCAACATTTGTTGTCCGGGTCATTGTTTACAGTGACTAATTTATTGATGAGGAGAACAGTCTGTGTTCTGTAATTTTGCTGTAATGCTTCTGGAAATTGTTGCAGATCATGGATCAGAGGTGAACCTCACTTGTACGATTCTAAATTGTGTGCATCACTTCATGAAACAAAAGTATGTATGTAGCTTTTTTGTTCCAGATGCAGTGCATTGGGGATCTGTTAGTCAGAGTTTGGAAAGACGAAGCAGGAAAGAGCAGTGAAGAACTCGTGTTCAGATCCCTTGGAGCCCTGCATGCATCACTGATTGACCTTCCAACTGAGCCCTGCCCCGCTTTGGCAGCTGTACTGCATTTGGTGGACCCACATCTCATCCCAAAGTGCGTGAGAGCTATTTTACAGGCCAAGCAGGGCCATTCTCGCACACTCCGCACTCTGTGTGACTGGCTTCTGCGGTGGCATCGTGCTGCCTGCCTGAGTCCCTGGGTTCTAGCCCTGATGGATGGCCTGGAGGCTGAGCAGCAGTGGGATGTGTTGAAGGAAGTGACACTGGCAACTGTGGAAGGCTTGTTTCTGGCTGTAATTCTTCCTGCTGTCCGAACTGGTGTCATAGAAGTTGTATGGCGTATGTTGGCATCGTCCAGGCACTCTCCTCAGGTTTTCCACAAGGTAACGTTGTTTGGTGGTGGTCCGATTCTCGTCCTTTTGCATCTTGCATCCCACTGGTCGTTTATCAGATATCTGTGGTCACACTGTAGTAAGATGAAAACTCCTTTTCTTTTTTCTGAGAAATATATTTGTACAATTATGCACATTTTAGAATCAGTGACATATTAATCATTAATGGAATTTATGAAGAACTTAAAAGATTGTAACAATTTTTGATAATATGTTGTGTTACTCTAATTATACAAAGACAGCATAGTTTGGTTACCAGAAGTATGGTCATAATGCAACATTGATGAGAAATGTGTGCTTACAGTGCAGGATAGTTCTTGTGTGACTGATTTAATTGTTGTTTTGTGACTTCACATCCCAGACAGCCGACCATTGTGTCCCACCAGTGAGGTACATCCCGCTGATTGAGGCATTGGGATGAAACCCAGACCTGAAGTCAGTGAGTGGCATACAACTGTAGCATTCAGAGAGCTGTATGTTCACTTGTGATAATTACCACTAAATTTGAAAATTTAAACAATACAAGAATAGTACAATACTAACAACCAAAGGCTTAGGAGACACAAGCAGAACAAATTCCTAAACGCTGTGTCTCTTAAGGATGGTGATCCATTAGAGAATGTTGAACATTAATTGTAATATTGTTGGCACTGTGGCTTTGTGACCTGTGTGTGATAAGTGATAAGTGTGATAAGCTTTCTGAATTTAGCAGTGTCACGCACTGGAAGTTGTTACTACATGTTGCCATATGCTGCAATTGCCATGTTCTGGGTGGCTGTGGCCGAAAGTAAGGCCGGAAGCATCCGTACGCTGCAGTTGATGCTGAAATGGTGCAAGAGTTGTGACACACTGCAGCAATTCATAGAAGCTGAAATTGCACATAATTATAGTTAAATCATGCATTATTCTTGTTTACTGCAGGTACTTAATAATCTCCCTACTGTTATGGTGCGGCTGCTCCAAGAAGGCTCGGAATCAAGCCGTGCCTGTCTCCAGATGGTGGTGAACATGACGTGTGCCATGATGGCTGCCTTTCCAAGGAATGATGACATGTATAATCTGGTGATAGGAGCAATGAAGGTGCCCTTATCTTAGAATCAGTTTGCTTTGATGTGATATTGTCAGATGATTGAGTGTGACTGTAGATGGGGTTTAGATTGGTAATTTGATTTATTGAACACTTACAGATTGTAACTACCAGTAACTATAGTGCTCTTGTGATTCACACTCTGCAATTCACTGCAGCACATGCTTAAGTCTTCTCAGTCTGCTGTCTTCACCAGATTTCTGGTAATGGCTTCCAATGGCAGACGTTCCCCTCAGTCTGGGTTCCTGAAGTGTCCCCGTGCCTCAATTACCAGCTTTTAACAGCGGCAGCTCACAAGGACTGACTCACAACAGTTCTCTGACTCACTCACTCTACTCCACTAACTCTCAGGCAGGTGGCCATCCCACACCAACATCCTGCCGTTCTCACTACTTTCTCAAGACTCTAGACTCTCTTGTAATCACAGCTGCCGTTTGTTGTATAGCCTCAGCACAGACCGCACAGAAAACACCTCTCCCAACAGTTCTTCTGTTGTTGCATCACGAAGCTATTGCATGGACCACGTAAGAACACTGTTTCCTAGTTACTTCATTGTTGTATGTTACGAATCTGTTGCCTAGCAACAGGCGCGTTTCAGAACCGTTCCCTAGGAATGGCTGTCTCTGCTGGCTTCACAGTTCTTGCCTTGATGAAATATGCCAAAATATGTTTTTGTTTTCTTGGGGGTGGAGGACAAAGTGCGTGAAGTGAATGCATGTAGTCGAGGTAATGTCCATCTGTTGCTTAGCAACAGGCGCGTTTCAGAACCGTTCCCTAGGAATGGCTGTCTCTGCTGGCTTCACAGTTCTTGCCTTGATGAAATATGCCAAAATATGTTTTTGTTTTCTTGGGGGTGGAGGACAAAGTGCATGAAGTGAATGCATGTAGTTGAGGTAATGTCCATCTCTGTGTTGACAGGTTTCATCAGTGAAACTGGTAAATGCAGTTTGATGTTGAGAGTTCACGTTGAAGACGAACTTGCACTGAGTCACCTTAGTACAATCCTTACTTTGCATCAATCTCAAACTGCATTTGTCATCTCAAAAAAGGCTCAAGAATTCATATGTATCAGTTATATGTGAAGATATGTTAATATAACTGTGTTCTCTTGGCTTATGTTGGCAGGACTGTTCATCTTTCTTTCCTCCGGGGCAGTTTGTGTCTGATGACATGCCGTCCTGGTGGAATGAGCTAGATTACACCATGAGTTGTAAAGCAAAAGAGCGTTCATCTTTAAGCCGTGTGGGGTTAAACAACTTGGGAAACAGCTGCTACATGAATAGTGTGTTACAGGCTCTGTTCATGACCCACAGGTTAGAAGCAGTGATTTTGTATTGATTGGTGATTTCATTGTTTTAGTAAAAAAAAGCAGTGAAAACAGGCTCCATACTAACTGCATCCCAGAGCAATGCAGTTACAGAACTGATGATATCTTGTAGCACTGTTAGGAGGAGAAAGCATCATGCCCATGTGTGTGTTGGATTGCAGGAGCCAAAACATTGTTAGGTTATTCGAGTCTGATGAGTTGTCAGCTGCATTTTTTTTATTGCTAGTGGAGTGGGACTAAGACCCTTGTACTGCGGCCACTTCTGGCCTATTGTACCAGCCCCAGATGATATAGGTGAGGATGATTGTGGAGCAGTTGGTGGAGTGAAAATTGGCAGGGGAAACCGAAGTACTTGGAGAAAACCTGCCCCAGCGCCACTTTGTCCACCACAAATTCCACTTGACCAGACCCGGGATCGAACCTGGGCCGCCGCGGTGGGAAGCCAGCGACTAACCACATGAGCTGTGGCGGGGCCTTCCTGTCAGCTGCATTAGTTTGACAATGAGACAAAGATCATGCATTGGTTTGAATGTGTTTGCTTGAATACACAAAATGAGAATGAAAGTGATGTGGTACATATGTTACAAAAACTTGCACAGTACCTCAACATCAAGCATGAAGCAAATATGGATACACAGGTCCAGTACGGAATGAACCTAACGAAACAGCTTGGTGGAAACACATCACACTCATTTTTAAATGGAATGGATAAAAAGTTAGTCTTTAAATTTGTAAAATAGAAATGTTGTCACTTTCATACAAGAAAATTATATCTGTGTTGTTGATTGCAGGTTCTGCTATGCAGTTTTGCAGAGTGATGTGCAGTCACAGCCATTACTCTCAGAGCTGCAAGCTCTGTTTGCACTCCTCCTTCACTCCCGGCGTCAGGCCATCTCCCCAACCGCTCTGCTGGCAGTGGCAAGACCACCAGGCTTTCAACCCGGCTTCCAACAGGACAGCTCTGAGTTCCTTACGTGAGATTTTCTTTCTTTGTGTAAAAAATAGTTATGTAAGCATGGGATTCATCATTGTCAGTACGAAATTTCAGGTAACCATAGCAACAGATTGTGGAGAATTAAATGTTGGCTCAGACATGTCATTCAGTAGTATGTGGGCCCCTAAAGGAGTGTGGGTAAAGCAGAGGAAGTTACCAGTATGAAAGTGTATGTAACGAATGAGGAGACTTCCTGTTGAATTCTCAGTGGGTGTTTCACTAGTACGTAAGTTCCCAGATTTTCACAGCGGCAAGAGTTCAGGTTATGGTCTTCTGGATTGTGATACCATGTAGTATTTTACATGGATACAAATGGTTTGGAGGAACATATTGCCTCTGTCTTCAGGGTCAAAATGCGTAGGGTGAGGATGTGGTCAAGACAGGTTTTGCAAGGTAGATGGACACTCAGATATCTATGGGAGGGAAGAGACATAGAGCCTGCTCCCCCTGCTATGGATCTGAGTGTCCACCTTCCTTTCAGCCTGCGCAGAAGTACTTTTGCTGCACCCTCACCACATGTTCCACCTGAATGTTCATATCCATGTACAGTATTGCACGTTGAGAAGATTGAACGCTGCTGTGTGCAAACAAGCAAAAGCACTTGTTCCTCAACTGATATGCAGTAACTTTTCCTGTCAGCATCACAGCATATAGTAGCTAAAACTGTATAACACTCAAACACTCAAACATAACACTCAAATTAATAAATTTAAATAAAAATTACTTAAAAAGAATTTGTGATTGGAATTTCACTATGTGGAAGTCATGGACAGACAATGCGGACTGTGTGTCAGTGTGTTTCAAATGTAGGTATGTGCTGGATGTGCTGCACGAGCAAGAGAAGCTTGTGACTACCGTGTCAGACGTTGCTGTCGTAGGAGGCAGACAGCATGAGGGAACTGAGGGTGGAGTTATGACACGCTGGACTACAGAAGAGGATCTCTCGAATCAGAACATCCTGCAGTGCAAGGCTACCTCTCTGGCTGATTTCACACAGGGTACATAATACAAATTCAAAATGCTTAAACCCATTTCTCCCCAGCTTTGTCTGCTGGTAGCAACATTGAAAGTGCATAACTGGTCTTTTGTCTTCCCGTATGCTATCTAAATATGTAGATTAGAATATGCAGATGTATGGACCGCCTCTCTGGTTTAGTGGTCAGAGTTCCTGCTTACAGATCCAGAGGTCCTGGTCCTGGGTTCGATTCCTGGCGCTGTCAGATTTTCTGAGAAGTAATGGGTCTGGAACGGGGTCCACTCAGCCTCGTGAGAATAATTGAGGAGCTACTAGAGTGGAAAAGCAGCAGCTCCGGTCTAGAAAACAGATTAACGGTCGTCGGGATCCATTGCGCTGACCACGTGACACCCTCTATTCGCAAAGTTGCCACTAACTTCGCTGACAAGCGGCGGTCACTCAGTCAGTAGTTTACTTGCAGACTACAGGCCACGGAGTTTGTGTTGTTTGGCTGTTTTTTGTATGGGTGTGAAAGTTGTTCCCTGACATAAACTGAGCATGTTTCAGAACAGGGTATTGAGAATATTTGCACATAACAGGGAGAGGAGTCTAAAGAAAATTACACATTGAGGAGATTCATAAGTTGTACTCCCTGCCAGATATTATTATGAAGATGACATGAAGGGCATGAAAGAGAAATGCATACAAAGATTTAGTAGGGAAACTTGGAGGAAGAAGAGCACTTAGGTCTTGGTATAAATTGAAGGATATTAAAATTGATCTTAAAGCAGTAGGGTAGGAGAATGTGTATTGGATTCATCTAGCTTAGGATAGGCTTCAGTGGCACACTGTTGTGAACATGGTAATGAATGATTGGATTTTATAAAATTGTGCGAATTTTCGTCAGTATTTGAGCCACAAATTAGCTTGTCGGGGTTTCTGCTTCATGGTTAGAAAGTGCATAACTGACGTCAGAGTATTCCTTGAGACCAAGGTCTGCATGGATGTGACACTGCATGCACTTCCAGAGATAGGAACCAGTGTTTATGAGGAACCTTCTGTCTCCACTTGAGTGTGAATGTGGAAGCAGCAGGTTCCTGTCTACCAAACTATACAGCAGGGCTCAGGAAAGATGTGTTCTGTCGCAGCCACAGGTGATGACGTGCATCAGCTCAGCAATTCTCACTCCAGCTCAACAGACAGCGGGATACAGTCGGTGTGTGGAGACGAGGTGGCTGTTACGGCATCTTCCCTAGTTCCATATGAGAGTTTGGTGCAACAGTGTTTCGGTGGGCGCTTGCTCATCAGCTTTAAGTGCCTTGAATGTCAAGCAGAATCAGTGCATACAGACCATTTCCGAGACATCCAGCTAGCATTCCCTCCTGGCTGCAGCCCTGATCATGAATTGCATATTCAGGTACTTGAACCCTTTATTGTTCCTCACAAAACTTACTGTCAGATGTCCTTCACTAGATATGTATGTTTGGCTGAAGGTGCAGGACGCTGATCCACAGACATCAGTCGGGGTCACAAAGGATAATCTAAAGTTTCTGACTCCTCCATAATGAGAAGTTACAGGAATACTTTTATTAGCTTTACCATGTGTGTGTCTGGAAATCTGTCCACGAATAATGAAAGAGAGCGACTTACAGTGAAGGGTCACCTCCCGTTCTACATCTTGTACGAGGAGGAAGTCCCAGATGGCAAGTTAAGGCATTTCTTGCAGGTTGTGCAACATTTGGATCAACCTCCTATCCAGTGGGTACCAGGGGCTCTTTCCCTGGGGCATGAAGCTGACGACTCTCCTCCAGCTAGTGCTGAGGTCAAGAAATTGTGGATCTATTCATCCACTTCCCCATATGCCTTCATGGCATAATGCTTAAATTTGTTGAGCTCAGGGAAAACTTTACCTTTTTTGCCATAGTTAACCCATCCATTACAGTTGTAGTCCAATAATTGTGACTGCGTGTTATGTTTCATTTTGGGCTTTTTAAATGTAAACATAAATCTGTTCTGCAGGTTGCTGACCTGGCTTCAGAACAAAATTATTTGTGGTGTAGCTGAAATGAAAGCTAGAAATCTAAAGATTGCATTGCATACCATCTCTTGTTTGTCATTGAATTTATTGGTAGTTAACGGCTGATAAATCGCAACTCTGGAATATGTGTCTTGCACACACCTGGGTAATTTGAGCATGGATGTCAGATTTCCATCTGCTACAGCTGCCTAAGTTGATGAGCCACAATTTGAATGTTCTTATGGAACGAGAATATGTAAAATTTAGAATCAGAAATGGCTTGGGAGTTTCTGGTGTAGGATCAACTTCATGACCATTGCTCTTTTTTTGTAGTAATCAGACCAGACAGGTTACATTTGTCTATGTTAGGTAGATTATTGGAAGAAACATGAACTCTTTGTAGGAAAGCCTCTTGTTGTTATGAATCATTTAAGATGAATGTAGTTACCACTTGACTGTCTGAAGTTTTCTATGTTTATCGTGTTAAATGTTAATTAAATCAAAAAGTGTTCCATATAAATGCAATAGAAAAGTTATACATGTACTTCAGGAGCTGTAGTTCTCAATATATGTCAGGATTAGTTTTCTGAGATGTGATGCCATATTATTTTGTAGATAGGTAACCTGCTCATGAACTCATACCCTGAAGATGGAAACAGCAGGTTCCTCCGAAACATTGGTACTTATCTACCCAGCTGCTGTAAACAATGTCACATTTGAGAAGACTGTAATCTTTACATGTATACTTTCAGTGTATCCTGTGATGTTCTTGAAAAACTTGATATTTTAGCATGAAGGAGTTTTTGTGAATGATTCAGGATGTATGCAGTTATGAGTCTGGAACTGTGGAGATGGGCCTTTACCAGAATATAGTGATAGCAAATCACAGAGTTACTCATATGCTGTGAAAATCTTTACTGATGTACGGGTTTCTAGACTATAAAATCGTAATGATCATCACTCATAACTGTATGATTTCTGCGTTCAGGATCTGCTGGATTACTTCGTATTACCAGAACAGTTGAGTGGAGAGAATCAATACCATTGCGACACGTGTGGCGGACTGCAGGATGCTCAGCGAACGATACAGATCCTTCAGTCCCCATCTCATCTTGTACTCACACTCAAGCGATTCCAGTTTAACTCAAAGACAGGACAGCGAGCAAAACTTCTTCACTGGGTTCAGTGCTCAGAAAGAATTGAGCTGTCTCAGCAGTTGTACAGATTATATGCAGCAGTAGTGCACTCCGGATCAAGCATGGACACTGGTCATTACTATACTCTGGCTCGTGACGAAACTCTCACGTGGCGGATCTTTAATGATTCATTGGTGGCACCGTGTAATCCTCCTCCATGGAACCCTCCAGATGCTCCTTACATCCTCTTCTATGCTCGAACTGAAGAAGAGCTGCAGCCCGCCGTTGATATGTCGGCCCTGCCTCCGCTCCAGTCGCACCTAATGGAACGTGTTCACTCTGATGATGTTGAGTGGCTGAAGGGAGAGCAGAGTGAGGAGAAGAGGTGCAGAAAACGGCGTAAGCAGCGTCCTTCACATAGTCCTGCCCGGGACAGTGATAATGGAGGAAACCCTCCAGGTGGTTGTGGAGGGGGCAGCATGGATGTTTCTCATAACAGGTTTGTGTTTTGATTCTAGTGTTGCTGCTAGAGCTCTAACTTTAACTGTGTACATGAAGAAACTGATGAATAAATGATGGTGCTGTAGATTATGGTTGTTATGCTATATGATTGCATTATTTATAAATGAATTTTGTATTATATGTATAAACAATACAGTTTTAAATTTGTATGAGTTGGAATTTGAATGTAATGTTATTCACGTGGCCCTTTATAACACACCTCTCATTTTCGTGGTGCCTTTTCCTTTCTGAAAGAATCTTCCAAATGCTGACTTAATCCCTTCATTGCATTACTGCTGTCTGGGTTCTCAGTCAATCTTGCAGGTTTTAGAATACTTTTCAAAATGTTCTGTAGTTGCCCTTCATGCTGCTGTAGCCAGGATCTCATAATGCATTTCCTTTCCATTACTCCCTCGTGGAGCTGAGCCCTTCTTGAGCGGCCAATTCTGCAGCTACTCGAGAATTTCCCAGCATTTTATGGAACCCGAAGGTTCATCACCGTGTTCACAAGAGCCCTCCACTGGTCCCTATCCTGAGCCAGATCAATCCAATCCATACCATCCTATATCTCCAAGATCCATTTTAATATTGTCCGCCCACCTATACCTTGGTCTTCCCAGTGGTCTCTTTCCTTCCAGCTTTCCCACCAATATCCTATATGCATTCCTCGTGTCCCCCATTTGTGCTACTTACCCTGCCCACCTCATCCCCCTTGATTTGATCATTCTGATTATACTTTGAGAAGAGTACAAGTTATGAAGCTCCTCATTATGCAGTTTTCTTTAACCTCCTGTCACTTCATCTTCATTTCCTTTCCATGGGAAACTCTTCTGGTCTTCTGGAATGTGACACCTGTAATGTGTTGGATAGGTACCAATATATTGGAGATAGCATCATCAGGTTACTACAGCCTGCAATTTTGATCCCAGGGGCGAGGGCAGATACCTCGTTTGCCCGCCCTACCAGCGCCCACAGTTCAGTACACATGAGTGTGAAGAAATTCTACATCTTT
Source organism: Cryptotermes secundus (assembly GCF_002891405.2). Lineage (NCBI taxonomy): Eukaryota > Metazoa > Arthropoda > Insecta > Blattodea > Kalotermitidae > Cryptotermes > Cryptotermes secundus. The sequence goes on along the minus strand of NW_019721002.1, from coordinate 1,765,182 downwards.
CGGTTTTTCTTGAAAGGAAAGTCCAAATGCAAACTGCATTTTTAAGATTCTTGTCACAGGAGGAAATTTGATGGTTCTCTGAAAGATACAGTACTAAATTTACTGTAAATTTGCATGTATGGGGAATGGAGTTTGCCGGTTACGTAAGGAACCCCTAGAGAAATCCAATACAGTTCTTGCATGAGAGTCTTCACAGGTAACACAGTGGAGTGATACATACGCTGTAACAAAATCACAAATTCAACTAACCTCTAGTGTGGCCACGCCATAGCTCAAGCGGTTAGTCGCTGGCTTCCCACCGTGGCGGCCTGGGTTCAATCCCGGGTCTGGTCAAGTGGGATTTGTGGTGGACAAAGTGGTGCTGGGGCAGGTTTTCTCCGAGTACTTAAGTTTCCCCTGCCAATCTTCATTCCACCAATTGGTGCACAATCACCCTCACCTATCATCTGGGGCTGGTACAATAGGCCAGAAGTGGCCACAGTACAAGGGACTTAGTCCCACCCCACTAGCAATAAAAAAAACCTCTACTGTAATCACACCTGTAAGAGGAAGAATGGGTAGTGCTGAACACGTGCACTGCAAATTTGCTTTTGAATAACTTAAAAAACGGTAAATTTTCTTTGAATTCTTTTATTGGTAGGATGAGGATACTGGGTAACTGCTGTAGCTTGATAATGAGGTCTGAATTTCTCATAGCAGTGACTATGAGAATGCTATCATCTGAGACCTGACACTGTGCAGTCTGGTAAAAGGTACTGATATTTCACACTACAGAACCAGTACTTTCTACCAGAGCATATATTATCACATCCCAGAAGACGGTATGTTCTTACAATTATACAGTTTTAAAACTCTGAATTAAGAATTAGCATAGGTAACGAAGAGTGCGGTCTTCTGGCATGTGCCACTCTAGTTTGGTGGACAGGGGCCTACATTTTGAAGGAGCCTGCTTATTACATGCCAGAAAATTAGATAAATGCAAATCTGTACAGATAATTATATTTTATAAACAAGTGGTTAGACATAGAATGCAACTTTAGTTTAAAATCCAAGCAATAATACATTACACCTTACAGCTCAATATATGTAAAAGCCAGTACAGCGTAAGCATCCTTCTGTCCTCATTCACATGTCACCCATCTTAACATTTTCCAGCCTAACCTGCTTCTGAAATAAATCGATGAACTGCCTTCATCTCAGACTCAATACAGTTGATATTTAATTTATAGTGACACCCCTCCCCCCTAATGTTCTCTGCTTAAGGTTTTCCCTCATTTAATGACACCAAGTCTATAACAGCTAAATTTCCTCAAATGAAAATATTCTTCAGTATAGTGTTCAGACCCACTGTTCCCCGTACATTATTTATTATTATTATTTTGGAGGGGGTGGGTTTCCCCATGAACTGCGACCAGTTGTTGATCTACTGTGCGTCCCCCTATAATTATTCTGCTAGGCGCCATGCCCTTCCAGTACTGGTGCTCACTATCAGCCCTGTTCTGCCAGCGAGGTCGGCCCTCTCTGGCAGTGGTCCCCAATACTTCCCCATCTACCGGAGGAATTGGAAACTACTTGGGCGGGAAACTGCCTAATTTTGCTCAGAGGTCTCCTAGAGACATGAGGATCTTTTACGTACCGTAAATCTATGACACGGGACACACGGAGGACTTGTTCCCTGAATTTTTCTGCCCTTAAAAATTCCACAACCTCCGCTGGGTTTGAACCCGCGTACCTTGAGTCATGAGGTGGGAACGTTACCCCTAGACTACGGAGGCCGCTGTTCCCCATACATACAACATAAGCTATTAGAAATTGTGGGTTTTAACTGTTTCATCGTAATCATGTTTAATAAATATCCTGTGAATTAAAATATGGTCTACCATTTGAAACAGGGCAGAAGTACAAATGTAGTTATTTTAACAGCAGTTTTAAACACAACGCTATAGTCCCTGAATACAAGTATACGAGGGTGTACCCAAAAGAAACCGAACTTATTTTTTTTTAAACTTATTTATTCAAATTTTAAGCACAAACCTTCAATCTCCTTCAAAGTACTCTCCATTTACACTAATACACTTGTCTAGTCTTTTATTCCATTTTTCAAAACATTGTCTAAATTCATCTTTTGAGATGCTTGACAGCGCCTCCGTCGTTTTTCCCTTCATCTCAGCAACATCAGCAAAATGTTGAAAAAAAGTTTTGATCATTTCGGGACTCTTCTTTCAAAGCACAGCATGCTTCCACGCGACCTTGTTTTTGTTCAGCAGTCGTGGCACGAATTTCACAGCCACCCTTTTCATTCCCAAATCTTCTGTCAAAATTCGCTGAACTGAGCTCCAAGTCACTCCCGGCAGCTCCACAATTTCTTCAATGGTCCATTGTCGAGCTTCCTTGATGATTTCACGAATTTTTTCAAAATTTTCATGTGTTCAGGCCATTGCAAAAATGACAATCACACAAAACAGCTGTCACTATAAACTCTGCCAAAACTAGTCCTTACCTTCTGAAGCAACGGTAGTCGGCTTATCGACTCAGGAATGTTAGCTCTATGCGCTCATAGCGGCAAAACGCGGTACTACAAAAGCTTTGCCCACAAAAAAATTAGTTTGGTTTCTTTTGGGTACCCCATCGTATTACAGCCACTCTCCCAGTTGTAAAGCACATAAGACTTGGCATTACAGTTGAATGCTGGAACACCAAATTGTACTGCTTAAAACTACCAGACTGGAAAACGATTTAACAGTGTGCAGTACGGGTGACCTGAGGAATTTACCAGTATGATAATACTTTATTCTTCAAACATGGTTTTGTTTGTGAGATGACACAAAAAGAAATTATGTCTAAAGACAATAAAAAGACAAGCAGAAAACTTGCTTGATTTATGCAATAAGGATGCGTCTGCTAGAGAAACATAAGAACAGTTTTTTTTGGGATGCAATACCGTTCGTTTGGACAGAGCCCACTATCTCAGAGGACTATGTCCCCCCTATCTTAAGATCTAAAAGTTTGTGATAATGGTATATTGCTACAGGTATTAGGTTTCTGGACATTATCCATTGTCTTGTCTATTTTCTAAAAACCGTCCTGTTTCTTTTTGAAAAAACGTTTCGGAGACTGGATTCTGTCCCTGTCCTCAGGTAAAACCTATTCAGTTTGTTCCAACAGGCAAGACGATGGATAATGTTCAAGAACATAATACTTGTTGCCCCTGTCTTGCTTCTTACTAAACATTCTTAAACCCTGAAGGTGAAAACAGTATGTAACCACAGAAAGTTGGGCTGTCTCTGCACTGCACGTTGTTACAACCCAGAAAAAGATACTCTATAAACAATTACTGTGTGAGAATCTCAGATCTAGTGGAATCAGAACTGATCATGGATAAAAATGAATTCAAAGTACAGAACATTTACACCATCCAAGTAAATGGAACAGATGCAAAACAAAACTGAAAACAGTGGTCTCTCACCATGAACCATATTCCCATATTTTTACTTATCACCAGGATTTTGTATCCGAGAATACTGATTCATTCTGAAGTTTACAGCACAAAGTTAAAGCCATATACACTTAACATAAAACATCTGTCCAAATTATTAAAGGTACATTCTTTAAAAAAAAAAAAAAAAGGCACGATGGCAGTGTTACTGAACACTTTTCGGATCTGTTCCTTTCCCTCAGAGTGAGATTTCCTGTTTGCTTTTCAATGGCAACTTGCTTTCAGTGTCAAAGTATCCGTTATCATGTGTTATAGAAGCAACAAGATACTAAGACTTCCTTTTTAAACCTCATTTATACGTAATCCATGCAGAGAAAAATAAATGCACATAAGAAAGTTGTCATGTCTTTCATGCCCTTTCAACATGTAGGGCAATGTATATCTCTCGCATGCTTCCCTTATAAGGCTTTACTGCCCTGGGTTCAGGATCAATTCACTAGGACACCAAAGTAGCCACCAGTCAGCAATAACTGCAGTGTACAAATTGGAAAAATTTATGGTAAATGATATGTAAGTTTTACAAGCAAAAATAATCATATATATAATATATACATAAAGTATGTTAGATGTATTTAAATGTTGCTTTATTTTATAACGTGATTATGCATTCTGTCAATGCCTTTATTGTTGCATATGTGTATTAGAGTATTATTATTTATATTTTACACCTTAAACAAATAGACAAAACATAATATAGCAGAGAGTAATGAAATCGCTTGCAACTGGAAGAGCACATATTGATCTCCAACAAAATTTCCCCAAATTATTAAGTTAAGCAAACAGACTGTCAGTAAGCCTCTTAGTCCGAAAAAGATATGCATAAATACTGGCTATGGAAAATGTCATTTCTGAATACTATATACTCCATTCTAGAAATAAATTGTATTAAAATTTTATTCACTAACAACAAATCTCTAACGCAGACTGATCCAAAAGTGTATATTTAATTTAAAATTAAATTTTACCATCACAGAGTCAGTCACAGGATCCAATTTCGTACTTTGAACCACAGAAATTGTTCTTAAAATTTATTTTTTTGTATATAAATACATAATTTTCTGTTTTGTTCATGGAATTCGGGACTCAATGCAGTCAAGGCATTTAGATTTAACACTGGTTACAGCTTCACAATTTTGTATGCAACCACATTTCGGACTTCTAAAATACAAGTTTTTGTTTATCTAGAGAATCATGTCTTATTACAGTGTTTTAATTACTCTGCACATTTAATTAATGACACTGCTGTTTTACAGATTAAGTTTCAAACAGTAACTCTTAAGTCATGAGTTATATGTTAACAGAATTAGAAGAGGTTCAGATGTGTGAAAAAGGATAGACAGAAGGCACATCAGTTGAAGGGAAGAGACTTGTGGGATAACAAAATGAACCTGGCATGTACTGGAAGACATCTTAGAAGATGTGACAATAAATTGGAAGGAAAGATTAGAGCCTTATCATCCACTGACCTGTATAAAACAAATTATGCCAGAAGAAAAAAACTGCAAGGGAAGCATTTGAAAGTAAAATTTAACAGCACAGACCAATACATATTACATGCCAAGATCTTTCCACATAAGAAAGAACTCATGTAGAATGTATCATAAAAACTTGTTTTAGCTACTGCAGTGGCGCTGCAAGCTACATCAGGCAAGAGTAAACTACACAGACTGAAAACAATGCAATGAATGTAGTGTGCAGTATCACCCTGCAGAAGTAAATGCAGACACATACATAATTATTACATATTTGGGAAAGAAGATTGTTGTCTGCTGGGATGTGAAGTTGTGTAGTCTGGTACATTACCAGCATTTCAGACGAACCTGCTGTGTTCTTCTAACATGAAGATGGCATCACATATCCCACAAGACAACAACCTTCATACTCAACACTATCAAAACCTCAAAGTCTCAAGCTTTGTAAATATCATGACTCAGTGACGGACACTTGTGTAACTTTAGCAGTTTGGATGACCAGTGAGAATTAGAAAATGTGGTATAAAAGGCTGTGTTCCACCCCACAAAAAGTAATATTAAGAGCCCTTCAGGAACCATGGAATTCTTGCTGCATAAGGCACTAGTTGACTTGAACACAGACAAACTGCAAAGAAAATTCATATTGTGGCCTTCTGGGTGGCTGACACTGCACAAGTCAGGTAGGTGGGTTCCTACATAACAGAAGACCACAATGTGAATGTTCACTGGTGGGAAAACCTCGAACATGCAAAGAAAATGTCTGCCGAAGAGCCAGAAACTGTCTACCGCCGATAGCGACCCAGGTATGCTTTGCAGTTGGGGCAGTTGTGGTGTACGTCCATGCACTCGTCAATGCAGCACGGAATAAGGCAGCAACCAAGCCAACAGCTACAAAGGAAAGAGAGTGATATGATATATTCTTTTTTTAGTTGGTATTACTGCCCTCTTTGCTAACTGATAATGCCAGCCATTAAAATTGAATATGAAAACAAACTGAACTGCTCCAGCATTAAGAAAGAAAGAAAGAAAGTGCCACTAATCACAATGCCTTAAGAATTTTCATTAAGCAATTTCTAAATGAATAAAAGAAATTACAAGAAGTTTGTGGATTACAGCCCAGTATCTCCATCAGCACCAAGCTTTCTGTACTTGTCATGCAACCAAAGCACAGGAGCCCCTCAACGGGGGACATATCTGTAATTACCAACATCCATCTGGAAAATGACTGCATGACATGGAGAAACTGCTCATGACATGCCCATTTCAGCAGCCTCAGCTTTCTGAATTCTGACTGAAATATTACAGGGGTGGAAAACCACTGCCAAGCAGATTTAAAGATGACTACATAAGAGTGGCTGAAACATTCTTTTTGGCTATGTAAGTTAGTGTGACCACAGGAGATGGGAGAATGCACTTGCAAATTTAACACAGAATATTTCTGAATTTCAGTTAAGCAGACTGTACTCACCCAAGAAGAGCTATCACGACACCAGAGATGTAGGCAATGATTCCTGGTTCCGTTTTGGTGGCAGTGTCAATCTCAGCCTGACAATATGGGCATATCATATGCGTGGGCTGTGGGCCGACTGGTACTACAGTCGTCACAATCGTTGGTCCACCAGACACTGCATCCAAACAGCTCTGTTAGTCTGTGTTAATCGTCAAGTAACACAAGGTACATAGTGGAACACAGTGAATGTTCCTCAGCTTAAAATTTATTTAGGCTGCCTCATATTTCTGTATTCAATCAAGTCTTTTGCAGATTTAACAGTGTCAAGTGATCAAATTCACAAGTTTGATGTCTGTGTCCAAAATTCCACTAGTATGGAGAGATAGAAAGTATATAGCCCGTGGGTTAAAGTGGCTGGAGCATAATTCTGACCACTCTGTTGAGTTAGGAAAGGGCAAAGCTTTGCCCCTGCAATACCATGGAGTTCAATATGGCATAACTACACTAAACAGTACATCTGTTCTATCAAATTGCTGTGATTGAAAGCTTTTTAATATATAATATAATTTTTATTTAATACTGAAAAATAATCACACAAATTAAATTTTCTGTTGGGCCATGTTTTCTTACGTGACTGTCCAGGTGTAAATGGGCTTGATGGTGGCACACCACCCACAGCCTGAGAATAGCTTGGGGGTGCAGCTGGTGGGGGACCATATGCTGGAGGAGCATTATGCTTACTCATGCTGACTATATCTGTAACAGAAATTACAGCTGGTGTATGGTGATGCTAAACCACAACACTCCTTCCTTACTACACCAATTTGCCTTGCACATTTTCTATGTTTCCAAAAATATAACTTTACAAGCTGAATGACGCAATCCTGCTGATTAACAGCACTTGTCCTTATCGTGCTCATTCACACACACATTCATAACAGCAAATTCAATATGAACACTCCAAGTACCAGCTCAAATGTGTACATGAAGCAAAATAACCTCGTTTACATCTGTTCGGTTACGCCTCCTCTCTTATAGACCGTTTCACCCACTCCAAAATAAAAAAAAAACTATAAGTAGACTGAAGGCCTTCCGACGTACAAACTGCCAAGCCCATCACCTAATTTTAGATTCCAGAAAGCTACCATGTAAACAATCCAAATTTTGGGCAAAATAAATTCTCATCTTTTAAATAGATAATAACCAACCTATGTTACTCCTAGATAATACGAAACAACTGTTAACACCCAATGTAAAAGCAGCGGATATTAATAGGAAAAAGTAACACTAATCCTCTTCAGCTAATCACAATCATAACGTTGATAACCAGCACTCCGTGACTATGACGCAATGCACCATTGATTGAACAGTCATGCCAAAACAGCGTCCGAGATTTATTTAGTAAGAATGCTTCCGTAACAATTTAATCATTGTCTTATTATTCATTGTATGAACAGCAATAAGTGATAACAAACACATATAATGACGTAGTGGTTTACTGTAAACAGTATTGGCATACGTCATATGCATTAACAATTTCCAGTTAATTTTACATGTACGTGTTTCTTAACCTGGGAATTAAGCACGACAGTTGGAACTCCTGGAAAGCGTTGCGAAATGAAGACCGATGCAGACGATGCAGGCCGACAGTCACAACCCGACACAACAGTTAACGTAGTAGGCAGTAGTGGTTTAGTGATCGTTTGTACGTATGATTTCACGTAATTTGTGGACATTATTGTGAAATTTGCCCAAAGATTTTGTCATAATCGCACCTTAAATTTCTGCTCACATCATGCGTTTATATTCTGTAAGTGTAAATCTATATTACTTTCGAAATATACGGATTACAGTTTAGTGAAACGAAAGTACTGCTCAACATATGCTCGACCTCCACGTCATGGTTTAGTTGCTTCGTATTTCGTGTCTTCATTTAAGTTTGCAGACTGAATCGGTAGTGGGTAAATTGCAGCCTTTTAGAAAGAGCATTGGTGTATATCTTGTAGCAAATCAGAGTCTTAATATTTTCACGTGTTAGTGACTATTTCGGATTTATAATTGTATGTTATGAAGGCTTTAACTCGTAACTATAAAATAACAGTCACGCCGATTTACACATTCAAATTTTACCTAATTTTACTACCTCAGACTCGAGACTCCCCAACCTGGAGGGCCAGGCCCCTGTATTTATAACCTGCAGGGACAAGGTGACCCAGTTATACTCCCAGGCATTTGGTTCCCTTTTCATCACCACCTACAACTCGCAGGGCTAAGGTGGAGGTATTCGAACCCTTCTCCACACGGGCATACAGTTGGACTCAAAGTCAAAGTCACATTGTGACTGATGGTCAGTCAGTCAATCAGTCTTGGTGTGGAGCCCTATGTGTGGCTTATGACCAGATATTTATTCCTGTTTGATAGTTATTATCTTGTTATTGTGGGTCGCCCTCTCTGACTAGAGGACGGGTCTGTCTTTTGTCAGAGTCATTGCAGTAGTAAGTCATTTGTCATAATGTAAAGGATATTTACATTTTACATGTTAAACATGTTAATAAATGTATATAAAATATACAGGGCCTCTGTCAGTCCAGATAATTTTTGGAGCATACAGTAAACAGTTAGTTACAGTGATTGTTTTACTTTGTGTTGTCTTTCTGCTTTGTTTGTGTTATACTTCTGACCTTTTCATATCCATTGTATTATGGACTTTTGTAATGTGAAATGTATGTATGTATGCAATATTTCTAGTAGCTTCCATTACAACAACAGTCTGTTCACTTTATACTCAGGCTTCGCCTTGTCCAATATTGCGAACATTTTCGTTGTCATGATTTTGTATGACTTCTGCTTGTTGCCTGTTAACTGTTGTTAACTGTTGGACTGTACCTTAGTTCTCATTATATGATCTCAGCCAAGACTACACATAAAACGTCCATTTCCATGGTTTCTTTGTTGTTGCGTGTTTATTCATTGTCACAGAAATGTGTTTGATTTGCCTTGGAAACATATTTACTGGCTATTTCTTAGCAATGGGTGAGTTTTCTTGTTAAAGTTTACCAGCTTTTCAGCTGTCACATCACAATGTTTTTCTTAACACAGGGAGTAGGAAAGGTTCTGCCCTTCGTGCTCTTCTTAATTATCCTGCAGGAGGCAGTGAGCCCACCTGTGACTCAAAAGAAGAAGGGCCATGAAGACAACAAGATTGATGATACAGATGAAGAAGACCCAGTAAGTCCTGAACTTTGTAGCAAGCACACTCCTTATTAACAGTTATTATTAAGTGTTCATTTTCTGGAACAAGGAATGGGATTTGACCAGTGGTATCAGTAAAAAGTAAAGTAAAGGTATCCCTGTAACAGGCCGTGGAGGCCCATAGGGTTGTGAGATGTTGCAGTTCCCACATTTTTTAGACAGTTGGCTCATAGATGGCAGCAAGGTTGTCAGACTTATGCGCTGGCCACCCTTTACCCCCAAGAATATTCCTGGTACTCACTTCTGTTAGCGGCTGAGTCAACCCCAGGGCCATAGGGCGGCTGGAAGGATTAGGTCAATTGAATAAATCCAATGACCTCATCGGGACTTGAACCCGCGACCTTCTGGCTTGTAGAATAGTGCTGTGGGACACGTGGAGTGAAGTCTTGAAAACTTCCATGTATGATTAATGTAATAATAAAATGTACATAATTGTAGAAGAAAATGCTTCTTGGAGAAAGAAAGGATTTGCTTTTGCTGTGGTGGGACTATAGGTTATTTTTCTTTGACCAGTGGGATTCAAGATACAAGAGGCTGAGGAGTGCTGGTATTGAGGATGCTAGAACTTCAGAACCATTTTTCATGTTCCTGCATATCATGTTTTAAATTTTTGTAAATAAGATGTCTGTTAACATCTGTTTTAGGGTGGCCTTCAGATTGAATATAACCGATACCTGAAAGAAATAGTCACAGCATTGGAGAGTGACCCAGAATTCAAATCAAAGCTGGAGAAAGCTGAAGAAAGTGATATTCGGGTGTGTTACAATTGTGACTTACCATTAACTGAAAATTCAGATGGAAGATCATTTGGTCTGACTGCTTGGTAAACACTACATATTGCCTTTTTCAGTCAGGGAAGATTGCTAGTGAGCTGGAATATGTGAATCATCATGTTCGAACCAAGCTTGATGAAATTAAACGTACCGAGTTGGAACGGCTCCGTCACCTTGCTACGAAGGAATATGAGCTGCGCCATGGAATGGACACAGAACACTTGAAGATATCGCCAGAGCACCTTGATCTTTCAAATCCACATACCTTTGAGATTGAAGATTTGCGGAAACTCATTTTAAAGGTTACATGCACAAACTTACTCTTATGTATGTCTACAAGTATTCAGCATTTTTGGTATTTTGCTGTGGCTGTCATCTTATCATTGTGCATGTTCTATCATGATATTGGTTGTCCTAAATGCCTGCAGACCAGGCATGATATATGGGAAATGTGTGAATTTAAAAGAGGTATTAGTTATTGTGACATACTAATTATGTTAATATTTTCTCTGTATTCATACCTTCAAGAGTCAAATTTTGAATACCAGGTGGGAAATTACTCACCAGCAAAAGAATTTTTGTCACCCCTGATTACAAGAAAATCATAATTTTCAACCCATGGCTTTTTCTTTAATGCAGCTGTTATTGTCTCTCTGTAGTTTGTTAAATTATTTCTTTTATCTGCTTCATTTTATAAAGATGTCCTAATTAATGTTAGAACTGGATTTCAGGAAAAAAATATTTACAACTTGTATCAGTTTTTGGTGACTTGGTGACAGGCATCACATATAATGCTTTGTACCATTACAGACAACTGCAGACATAGCTGAGGCTGACAGAAAGCGCCGTGAAGAATTTAAGGAGTATGAAATGCAGAAGGAATTTGAAAAGCAAGAGAAACTGAAGGCATTGGATGAAGAGCATAAAAAGCAGATGGTTAAGGACTTGGAGGAACAAGAACAGAAGCACAAGCAGCACGAGCCAGTAAGTACCGTATCCGTATTGTTTTAAGTGTCTTTAGTATCTCATGATGGGGTTTTCGAAATTTGTGACACTCCAATCCCCTAAAGTAATAGATAGATTTATGTGACTTTCGTCTTTGCCAGCCAGCAAAGAAGTACAGTTTTGTCCGTTTTTCAAGGTCTCTATCAGGCTGTATGGTGTCATCAGGAAACTGAGTAGCTTTTCAGCCACTCAACTCCCACAGTAAGCTGTAAGAAGTGTCTATACAATCAGGAAAAAATTCATGAAATATTTCGCTGACTACATTTTCTGAAAGCATCTATAAGATTATTCTGTCTTACCAGAACTGTGTGTGGATACAACTGTATTTTAAGTAATTCTTGAAAACTTGGTATGTGTATGTGTGTCTCCCCATTAGAGTGTTATGACTAAGGCTGAAAACCCACTGATGTGACTAGTCACGAGCAGCTAGCCGCTCTGTCGCGCGTGTCTGTTAGTTGTACATATTAGGTGTGTGACAGCTCTGCTGTCTGTGTGCCATGTTCCAAAACTTAACCGCGTACGGCTCATAAAAGCAATACAAATAACAGCCGCGAGCGACAACACTCGACAAACCGTGCGCTGCTTGTCGCGTCAGTGGGTTTTCAGCCTAACAGTCTGAGAAGCCATGTCATGTGAGATTTGGGGTTCCCACAGCAGTGAATATTAAGACTACATTGCTCTGGGATACTCCGCTTTGTAGATTGGTAGATGTTAGAGCAGTCAATCGAGTCTCTGTTTGAAAATATGGAAAATGAAGAGTGATGCAGCGTGCCCCAGTAACATCACTTAGAAAGGGAGACAGGAGCAGAGAGAGAAATAAGCTCTGAAGCTAAGCTTTTCATTTATCCGGTGTTGTTACTTGATGTTTGTGCAGGAAAAGGGTGCAGAGACTAGACTGACTGCTAGTACTGTAGTTTGTAGTATTTTGGAGGAACCTGCTGCCGTCAACTTCAGATCAGGAAAGCCACTTAAACTGTGTTCAAGTTAGGACTTCAGGAACAACTAAATAATGAAGTAACTGCTTGTCGCTCACCTGGTCAAGAAACCCACCATTTATGGAGCTAGAAGGCTCAGTATCATCTTCATAAGAGCTATTGTGACCCAGTTGAAGTGAGATAACACTCTTTACATCTCACTTCTCTAAGGTCCATTTTAGTATTATCCTACCATCCTACCAGGTCTCCCAAATGAGCATAGTTTGTATTACTGTGATTTCAGCTACACCATCCAGGCAGCAAACAGCAGCTTGAGGAGGTGTGGGAGAAGCAGGACCATATGGATAATCAGGAGTTCAATCCAAGAACATTTTTTCATTTGCATGGTAAGTATTATACTCATGCTGACTTTAGTGAGCTCCTCTGGTAAGGAAAAGTGAATACATTCTGTCATCAGTAGCTAATTGAATATACTGAAATGCAAGTCAGAAGTAGCCAAGCAAGTTTCCTTAAATTAGACCATAAATGTTGCTTCCTTCCTTATCTTTTCAAGTCTACTTTCATCCGTTTGTTTGTTGCACTGTTCAAGTAGTCAGGAATACTGACCATGTCTTCAATATCCTTAGACCAGTTTCCACGAACTTTGTCAGTTATCAGAGATCTTGAAGGTGCATAACTGAAGCCAGATAATTTTCTGGGATATGTTGCTGTATAGTTTAGTTAACTGCTGTTTTGGATGAATTTGCTGGTTCTGATTTTGCCTTGAAGATGGAGGCAGTAGTTTGCTCCAAAACATGTACCTATGTACACATTTATGTGGTGTCACATCATGGTAGACCATGATCAGGATTCTCACTACTCCAAGAGCTTCAGTTCTGACGCAGCATTTCTTATTTGGTGCATTCAACTGTTATCAGTCTGATTGTCTTTCATTCTTCTTCTCCTGCTCCTTCTTAATTGTCTTTATATTCTTTATTTTGACACATGAGTTTCAGGAATAGGTACAGTGCAACTTTGATTTCACGCCTTTTGAAGGGACCACCAAAAATTTAAAATTGAGGATACTGTAAAATCAGGAGTTGCAAGCACTGTATTTTCAAATCACACTATAGAATTTAAGCAGCTTTTGAGGCACATTCACAAGAATTGCAAAACAAGCACCTGTTGGTGTCTTCCTGTCTGTTTGTCCATCCACCTGTATGAAATCGCTTGGATTCATTTGGACGGAGTTTTGTGACAGTTTGTAATGGAGGAATTGTACTGAAATTTATCAGGTAAATTAAGTTTTGGTTAAGGCCACACCATAGCTGAAGCGGTTAGTCGCTGGCTCCCCACTGTGGTGGCCCCGGTTCGATCCGGGTGTGGTCAAGTCGGATTTATGGTGGACAAAGTGGCGCTGGGGCAGGTTTTCTCCAAGTACTTCGGTTCCCCTGCCAATCTTCATTCCACCAATTGCTCCACAATCACCCTCACCTATCATCTGGGGCTGGTACAATAGGCCAGAAGTGGCCACAGTACAAGGGACTTAGTCCCACCCCACTAGCAATAAAAAATAAACAAAAAACTTTGCTTAAAATTTGACAAAAATAATGGAACACTTTATACCAAGACCTCCTTCCCCTTTTAAGTATCCTGATTCATCAAATATTCCATTGATGGCTTCACTCTGGGGTTGTTGCCGTGGGAGTGAAACTGTGGCCATTCTGCTAATTAATTTCATAGATTATATATCTGAATGACCCTTCAATGTTACATTATATGTAATTTTCCTGTGTTCCTTTGTTGTGACACCAGACTCACTGGTTTGGATCTGTTGTTACAGATTTAGATGGCAATGGTGTGTGGGATGCAGATGAAGTAAAAGCACTGTTTCTTAAGGAGCTAGATAAGATGTACACTCCGGGTGCATCAGAGGATGACATGCGTGAACGCATCGAGGAATTAGAACGTATGAGAGAGCACGTCTTCAAGGAGGCTGATACAAACAAGGATGGACTTATTAGGTAACCTGGAAATGTTTTACACATGGCTGCATGGAAGCTTGGAGTTCAAGTAACAGCCATTTTTGCGCATTTAGAGGGAATCACAACAGAGACATTGCATGTGCGGTCTCATATGCAGTTGACCGTGACTGCATTACCTCAGAAATTAAATCGTTCATTGCTTGGTAGATCATGGTCTGTTAGCGAATACTGTCCAACACTCAAATCTGTCTGCCAAGTAAAGCTGGTTTCAGAAAAATCAAAATTTTGCATTGGGACCGCTACTACACATACTATTACTTTTCTGATGATACCATCCGCAGAATTTAATTAGGGGCACATGCTCCATAAATGTGTGGATTCAGTCAAAATCATTGTACCTGTTTTCAAGGAAAACACATTTTTGTATTTTGGGGCCCTTTCTGTAGGCTCTGGTTAGTATAGCTAGGTTGTTAGTATTCACTGGGCACTGACCTGTAACATATTTCCATAAATACCAAATATAAATAGAATCCATGGAGAAAGAAGGCTGAAGATAGACAAGAATGACTAGGAATAGTGAGAGAGGCAAAGGTTACACTTAAAAGGACCATATAGTCAAAGGAGGTAAAGAACAGAATGCATGCAGATGCTCAGATGCCAGTTGGGCGCACATACATACATTTTTTCTCTCTTGTGTGCTTTAAAATGTGATTTCTGAAAGCAGTGGTTATTAAGATGCAAAAAGAATTGCCCTCTCTCAAAAAATAGAGTTTATGTAACTTTTTGTCTATGCAACTACATTTACCACGAGCAGTGTCGGTGTTTCTAGTGTGTGTGGTTCTGTGAAGGGATTTGACACTCAGAAGGGTTGAAAAACAGTTCTGTCTTGTGATTGAAGCTATGAAGAGTTCCTAGCACAGACCCAGAAACCCGAGTTTGAGAAGGATCCTGGCTGGGAAGGTCTGGACGAGCAGCAGATCTATACCCAAGATGAGTACAGGGCGTTTGAGATGAGACGACAGGAGGAAATACAGAGGTTGATAGCCCAAGGGGTGGTAAGTTACCTGATCTGCTATAATAGCATGCCTTGTTCTGCACTCCACTTGTTACAGTTTCAATGTCACAGTGTTTATGTACACTTGCAAGTTTATGTTATCATTGTCTCATAGTAATTTGTGAATTAGTGCTAGTTGCATCGTGTATGTAGTTGCTGGGATCCTCATTTCTATCACATTACCCGTTTCCAAGGCTCAGTACCAGAAGCCATATTTTCCCAAAGAAAACCGGGTTTTATTGCAAGCCTCCATTGTACCAAAGATTGCTGTCTCTTGGGATTTGATACTGTATAGTTCTGGGGAAATGTTATTGATGTTTTGGGAACCTCCTGCAGGATAGAAACAGAAGTCATGCTGCAAAACAAGGGTACAGATGTAAGGAAAGGAGGAAAGGAACTGAGGCTGTGAGTGGGCCCTTCCAGACCCACTTTATCTCAGTTGCCCTTCTTCTCTGTATCTCTACCATCACTTTCTTGTTTTATCCTGAAGATGGAAGCAGGAGGTTCATCCAAAATGTTGGCAACTTCACACCACACTACACATCGCGTCCCAGAAGACTGTAATCGTCTTTTATCCTGTTTGTATAGCTACAAGATAGTTCAGTGCAGCCTCAAATGGACCTGTTGCACCAGTCCGAAATGTTAGATGGGAACGGAGCATAGGTGGAATGATTAGTGGGAAGGGAAACTGGAGTACTGGGAGAAAAACATCCCCATGCCATTTTACTGGCACAGATCCCACATGGGCTATGTAGGGCAGCTTGTCAGTTAACTTCAAGAATCAAAACTTTCTAATGAAATTGTATGTCTTATTATTAAAGAGAGAACTGAAAATATGCAGCATTTTAGTTCCTGTCCCAGGAAATAACGCTAACATGCCACGGATCTGTGATTTCCAGCATTTCATGTGTGTTTAAGATTTACTGCAGGAGTCCTGTAGTTCTGAAACAACTGCTGCATGTGAATGCATTTGTGCTTCATCTTGCTACACTGTCAGCATCTCACACTATAAAGTGTCAAATGATGAGGTGACTGGTGAATAATAAATTTGAAAGAATTTGGAAGGACCTAATCAAAATGCCATCCTAGCAGTTTCCTGAAGAGACTGAGGAAAACCACAGAAGCCTCAGTCAGGATAGCTAATGTTCCAGCTGAGATTGGAAGTGAGCATCTCTTGAACACAGTTCTAGACTCTTAGCCACTACACCAATATGGTCTTTCAATCATTTTTAAAGTCAACACTAATATTTTTAATTTAACAGATTCAACTTTTCATATGCATAATGTTAAAGAATCTTCAGATAGTGGTCTTGTGGGATGTGACGCCAAACAGTTTGGTAGATAGGTATCGTGTTTCACAGGAACCTGCTTCATGTATCTTCATGGTGAACAAACTTCCACTGTACACAGTTGTCACATGCCAGAAGACAGCAACTTCCTCATGGTCTTTTTATGTTCATTGTGTCCGAGTTGGTTGCCCTTCTGCTTTATATTTGGTAAGTCCCCAGATTCGAACCTTGGCCTGGAGATTGGCTGTCCTGACTGAAGGTTCTTCTTGTTTTCCTCAGTCCTTCCAGTAAATACCAGGATAGCACCCAAAATTGGTCATAACAGCTTCCTTCTATGATGTTCCTAAACCTCTATTCATTAGTCATTCTGTTATTCAGTTACATGTAGTGTGAGCTGTTGATGTCATCATCAAGCAAACAGGATAGTCCAGGAACTGCTTAGGAAGACTGTAATTTGCTACATGCTCTGTGTTCTGCATTTGAAACTAATGCAGTGGTTTCTTGTTGAAAGACACAATAGGAAAGACATTTTCCAAGATTGTGATGCTGATGGTACATTAATGGTGGAGATGAATGTTTGAAAGCAGGAGCTTAGCAACCTAATACATTACTGTGTCATATAGATACCACCCTATCCCAACGGCATGCCCCCACCACTGCACGGCATCCCCCCACCACACACTGGATACCAACAAGGTGCTCAAGGGCAGCAGTACTACCAACAGCAAGTAGGTATTCAGTATGTAACTTATACAAGAAAACTACAGTAGAATTTGTGGCAAACTTAACTTCTCACTCTGTAAGCAGCGAGTGCTGAGTCAGAGTTGAAGCCCCCAAATTAAACACTGAGAATGTAAGTAATGATGTAAACAGTGGAATGTTGACTAGCACTGGAAAACCAAGGGAACTTGGAGAAAAACATGTTCCGCGGGAATGTTATGCAATGTCATCCGGAATTGAACGCGATGATGTGGGATGAGAAACCAGCATGTAACTGCCTGAGATATGATGCAGCCTCTCTAACAAAGTTATACAGAAAAATAAAGCATTTAAAACTAATATTTGTCATTGAGAGAATAGCATGCCAGCTACTTAGTATGAATTTTGAGTGTTTTGTTTCATTCTGAATGCAGTTAATTTGCTTGAAACTTGCATGAAGTTTCTGTGTGGTGCACTGTGCAGAACAGTAAATGATATGTGGGGAAGAACTTGAGAGTGGGTAGTCAGATGTAAATGTGTGCATTATCCTTAGAGAGCTTGAATGTAGGGAAAGAAAATTCCAATCCAGAGTTAAGACAGCAGAAGCTTACAGTGTGCCGCTTACATCCTGTAATCGCTGTTATGGTGTGCACAGAATTATGATAAAGTAATTCAGTGTATAACATTTCACAGCAATCTTACAACCCTTTGAGGTACAAAGTTCATATAAATAATATTTATATTTAAAAATTCAGTGCCTGTCTCACAGAAATCACGTCTCTTTTGCAGAGACGAGCTGAGTGATGTTGTTTATTGAAATAATCGCAGTTTATTGTGAGAATCATGTTAAACATGTAAATACACTGTGTAGGGAAAGCGCAAAGTCTTGAATAATAAGCAGGTGATACATATAGTAGCCACTATACTTTGACGGGTTCCCACACTAAGGCCCACCATTTCAGTGCTTCCAGTGCTCTGTACTTTTTTTTTTTAATTACTGTCATCAATAGATGCTATAGGTTTTCTGGATTGACCTCTTCAGAACACTATTGTATCATAAGTTTCTGTGGTTTCAGTTTAGGTGTCATGTCTTTTCAGATATGTTGAGATGAAACAGATCCTAAGCCACTTGTTTCTAAGATGGTAACTTAGGAAAGAGTTGATTGGTGGCAAAGCAACTGAGCAATAACTTGCAGACAGTATTCAGATAATTGATAATGAATCAGTCATTATTATTATTACTGAGAATGTCATTGATATGGTAGTGGTTATGTTACGAATGTGAGTACTTGAAGAGTTTCCTTGGACTTCATTACTCAAGCATGTGGATTAATTTAGGAAGTATATATTTTTGCATAATGTTCCTCCTAATTGGCAAAGAATCAGAGCCTAGCCTTTGCTTATGCAATCATTATGATACTAATTTATCTTACTCCAAATGACCAGTATCCTATCCACAAAATCCAGACACATGGACCACACCACGGGTGTTCGGAAACTGCAGCATATGAGGAGATGAAATACATCATGCAAAATGTAAACTCTACAGATAATATAGAACTCGGTTTACTATGTGGTAGTGCTTCGTAACATGCCACAGATGTCAGTTACTGCATCCCAGTTAATTGCATTATGTGTGTTTTCAGTTCCCCTCACAGCACCATCCTGGTTCACAACAGGTACCGCAGTATGGTGGCCACATGTCTCATCCTAACCAGGTACCACAGGGTCAGATGTATGCTAACCAGGTACCACAGGGACAGGTGTATGCTAACCAGGTACCACAGGGTCAGATGTATGCTAACCAAGTGGCACAGGGTCAGATGTATGCACCAGGCCAGATGTACCCTGGTCAGGTACCACCTCAAGTTCATCCAGGACAAGTGCAACCCCAGGCTCAACCTGGAGAAGTTCCACCCCAGGCTCAACCCAGACAAGTGCCACCCCAGGCTCAGCCCGGACAAGTTCCACCCCAGGCTCAGCCCGGACAAGTACCACCCCAGGCTCAGCCCGGACAAGTACCACCCCAGGCTCAGCCTGAACAAGTTTCGCCCCAGGCTCAGCCCGGACAAGTGCCACCCCAGGCTCAGCCCGGACAAGTTCTGCCCCAGGCTCAACCAGGACAAGTGCCGCCCCAGGCTCCACCTGGACAGGTGTCACCCGAGGTTCAACGAGAACAAGTAAATCCGGGCCAGAAATCAATACAGCCACCGCAGAGACAAAACAGTAATATTAATCTGCTGCCCCAACATGTGCCCCAGCCAGCTGAACATTTGAGGGATCCAATTGATGTGAATCAGTTGAGGCAGGGTGAAGGTAATGCAGCTAACAATCCACCACCACAGGCGCAAAAAGTTCCGTAATCCAGCGCTTTTGTGCATAGTTGTAGAAATGGCAGTATTGTACTGCATTAGGCAGCATGTATTAGTGTCAGATCAAGTGTAAACACCTCATCCTATGATTGAGTCACAGCAAAAGTGGAGGATAGATCATACAGGGATTAAAAGAACCTTTTCAGGGTCATGAACACAAATATTTGCCCTGTCGCAAGACACTCATAATGAGTCATGTGTCAGTTTCTGCCACATAAACATCTTTTAGTCCCCTATATATGTTGACAAGTGGTCAAAATCCAAAGCTACTGCTGTGTTTTGTCTCTCCCTTGCAACTACTTTGAAGAACGTACCATGAACAGACAACCACCGGAATGACATGTAGATAATCATGGCTGCAGCTTCCATTTCTACGTAAGCACATTATAAATGAACTGCAGAACATCTTATGAGCAGTGAGTGTTAGAGCATTTAGAATCCTTTTCTCCCTCTCCTCTTCCTGTTCTCTCTAATGTTGTGAAATGCCAGACCCGACGGGTACATGAACACAGAACTGTGAAAAGATTACTGTTCTGGACAGTCTGTACTCCAGCAATGGCACTTAAACATTAGGCATTTTGTACAGTGTAAAAAAAAAGAACTCCTTATGTAGAAGTGATGTTTGTCTGTCTGTCCATCTGTGACATAGTATCAGTGCAAAGACTGGTGAACAGATTTTCTTAAAATCTGATATGCTAGACTTTCACAACAAGTTGTCAGGCAATTCCAGTTTTGGGCATATTGATTTCACAACAAAGCCTAGAGTACATATGGTCAGAAATTGATTTTTTCCATGTATCCCCAAAAACCCTTAAATAGATTTTGTTTAAATTTAATATAGGAGGCCAACTAATTTACATTTCATTATTCCCATTTTAAGTAAGATTAATGCCATTGGTAATATTGTATACCATCTTGTCTTTACTTCTGAAACGGAAATGGACAGTGAATGTGACAGAGTGTTCTGTCACATTCTGACATGTGACTTATCTGGTGCTATTACATTAGTTTTGGTGTAACATTCTACCAGAGGTGATATAGCTCATTCAGGTAATGTGAAATCATTCTGTGAAATGAGTGAGGGTCACAATGGGTCTAGAATGGACTGCATAAACATTAGCAAAGATGGTAGCTCTTTCTCTTCAGTGTTAAATATGAACAAGGTGCTTTCTGAAATTTGAAAAGTGTGGTCATCTAGATTGTAATGCTGTGTATTCAGAGAAAGCCCATAACTTCTGTGAGGAATTGAGACATCTTCCCCCTTTAATTCCTTGACTTATGATCCATGACTTGTTAGTGTTCGCGCTCCTAGTTGTTGCATGTTATTTGCTGGGCAGTAACGACGTTACCTCAGAAACTGGATAAGCTTCATTGAAGGTTCATTACCAGGAATGTCCTGTGTGTGAAACACTGCATAGGAATATTCTTTGACATTCTAGTGAGAGTTAACACAAAAGGACAAACTGTGAAACAACTTGTTCCACATTCTGTGTTACAGTTACTTGCATTGTAGTTACGTCGTTGAGTAATAAAGTGATGTTGCAAGAATACGCCTTGAGGTCTTATTTCACGACAGCTTCATAGGAACATAAGCCTCTGCCTTCAGGGTAGAAGCAGCTCAGCTTGCTGCTTGCTTCTTTTGGTTTCTTGCTTGGCTTATTCTTCTACCCTGAAGATGGAGGCAGTATGTCCAAAATGTCAGGCTGCCCCTGAACTACTGAACTGAATGCGCTACTTTTGATAGTCACCGTCATGAGAACCTCAAATGCTTGAAATTTATATTCAGATATAGAATAACTTCCAGTGGCACATTAGACTACTTACAAGGACAACAGGCATCTCTTCAAATTCCATATTACCTGGTAGTAACAAAGATGTGTTCTGTGGATGTGGTACAGATATCTTATGTATCCTTAATAAAATAATTTTGAATAATGGTGGTGGATTCTTAGCTTACTCCAGAAACATTAATATATCTGATATGAGTGTTATGACAGGAAGATGACAGTGATCTAACTTTGAAATTTGGGTCCCCAATCATGACAGTAGTTCTCAGACCATCTACGCTCGTACAGGAGCCGCTGGCTCGAGATGTGGTTGTGATGTTTCATTGTTAACACTGGGTTGTATGCA
Source organism: Cryptotermes secundus (assembly GCF_002891405.2). NCBI lineage: Eukaryota > Metazoa > Arthropoda > Insecta > Blattodea > Kalotermitidae > Cryptotermes > Cryptotermes secundus. The sequence continues at coordinate 1,743,288 of NW_019721002.1, read as the reverse complement.
AATATTACATACGTATATTGTGATGTGAATAAAAGGAACGTCAATAACCAGTACATTGCCTTGTGAATTTGATGCTACAGAGGTTTCCTTGAAACATTGGTACTTTATTACACTCAGTCCTGAACCAAATTTCACTGAATACATTCACTCCTCACCTAAGGTCCATTTTAATATTATATTCCTGTCTGTCTTTGCTTAAAGTTTTACAACAAAAATTCCACACACTCCCTATCAGATTGAAGTTCACACAAATATGTGGTTCAGGCCAAATATGGCCCAAAGGTCCAGTACTGCCAATACGAAAAGTGACAGTGGACCCAGTTTTTTCAGCATGTTTGCCATTGTCTACTGAATTTAATCAAGGCAACTGAAATTTAGCTTCTGTGATCATGTCAATAAAGGAGTAGACTTGTCATATATACTGTTGAAAAATCTATCATCTTTATGTATTAGGCCCATATGTAGGCTGTTGAATCCTGGGGAACAGTGTTCTGCCACCTCAGTACTGGTTACTCCCCACTCTCCTCGCTCCTGGTATAGACTTGTATGGTAAGATCTGTTTCCATCCATTCCATTCCATCTCTTCATGAGATGTCAGCATTCAAATTCCCAACTGTTTTCCACCTACTCTTCCTAATTTGATATCCTGCAACAATTATTACAATTTCTGTCTTGGTGCTTAAATATTCAGTTTTTCATTCTGTTTCTCATCGATATGTGAATATTGATACTGTCATAGGTCTATAAAATTTTGTGTGTTGAGCGTCATGAGCATTTTTTTGCAACACTAGGTCACTAGAAACAAAGACCAGTCACCAGAAGTTCAGGTTGGAGCTAGTACAGGCACCCATGTGGAATATAGCAGTGGGTGAAACAGAAGTGGCAGGGAGACAGTCTACAGACATAACACTGTCCTAACTAATTGGAAGACATTTTGCAGAACAGATTCCACCAACAGGTAAACCAAGGCTGACAAAGAGAACAAATGGAGGGAGACTCTTCTGGTGCCACAATTGTGAGGCTTCCTCTTTATGGGAGGCATGCTAAGACTTGCTGTGTAAAGATCGACTAGTAAGGTAACAGTTTTATTGTCTTTCTGTAATGTAATGGCTTGGAGAAAACTGCATAATGAGGAGCTTCATAACTTGTACTCTTCTCCAAGTATAATTAGAATGATCAAGTGAAGGAGGATGAGGTGGATAGGGCATGTAGCATGAATGCATATAGGATATTGGTGGAAAAGCCAGAAGGAAAGAGACCACTGGGAAGACCAAGATGTAGGTGGGTGAACAAATTAAAAATGTATCTTAAAGAGATAGGATAGGGACCAGTGGAGGGGTCTTGTGAACACGTAATGAACCTTCGGTTTCCATAAAATGCTGGGAACTTCTATAACATAATGTGTATTGAATATTTTATCTAAGTTGCACCGAAATCAAATGGTTACAAAAGTGATGCATAAAGATAAAATTTAACACTGTATAGAAATGTTGTCTGGGACTTGTGACATACAATGACAGCACACCCACAAGATAACAGTTCTTAGTTAGCCTGGAATTTTATTATAACTTTGCATTCGCAGATGGCAAGAGGGTAGCTTTTTGGTATCATTTAGTTGGCATATGGTACAGTAGTTGCTATCTGTGTATTGTGTTTCTGCTCTTTCATTTAAAAGTACCACTAGTCGTTCCCTGGTGCAGATTTAAAAGATTGCCGCACATGCAGAAACACATATAAATGCCAAGACAGAAAATTCTTGCATGGCACAGTTTTGGCTGAGTGTTTAAATGCCTCAACATTGAAGGGTTAAATATCATGACATCATCCACTCCAAGTGAGCCACATCACATTCGAAGTTTCTGCAGTCTGAACTTCCACATACTTTTAAATGTACAAGAGATACCCCGAGGTTCTCACAGCCACAAATTGAAGTTTCAGGTTATTAGGTGTGTCAGTGTGGAATACAGCCGCATGTCTTGGAGATTACTCTGTCCTTACCCTCAGGGAGCGCTGTGACACAACTGGTGTGTCTAGTTCATCTCATTTCCTATCAGCTTGAGACAGAGCAATCTTGTGACACTTACTTACTCATGGAGCTGAGCCCTTCTTGAGGAGCTGCCAATTCTGCAGCTACTCAAGAATTTCCCATCATTTTATGGAACCCGAAAGTTCATCACTGTGTTCACAAGAGCCCTCCACTGGTCCCCATTCTGAGCCAGATCTATCCAATCCATACCATCCCATCCTATCTCTCTAAGATCCATTCTAATATTGTCCACCCACCTACGCCTTGGTGTTCCCTGTGGTCTCTTTCCTTCTGCCATTCCCACCAATATCCTATACACATTCCTCGTCTCCCCCATTCGTGCTACATGACCTGACCAGCTCATCCTCCTTGACTTGATCATTCTAATTATACTTGGAGAAGAGTACAAGTTATGAAGCTCCTCATTATGCAGTTTTCTCCAACCTCCTGTCAAATCTTGTGACACTTCTCGTTAATATTTATGAAAAGCCGTTATCTGAGAATTGCAGTACCCATGGCATCGAATGTAAGATTATGGTCATCTGAGATCTGATAGTGGCAAGTAGCCTCATAGACAGGTAACAGTGTTTGCATTCTTCTATCCCCAAGGTGCAGCCAGCATACTCCTGTGACATCTCTGCACCGTTATATTGGACCAGCACTGAAATTTCACGACACAGTTCCTTTGTTTGAGAGGTTTCAAGAAAATATTTATTTGTTCCCGACAATGAAGCAGATAAATATAACAATACTGATGCTACCACAATACTTTATTGATATTACTCTTGTCTGAAAAGCATTAATGTCTCATTTATTACATACAATATATTTCCATCTATAATGCAATTCAATTTTAATGTATTCATAATTTCTGACAACTTATGTAGCACTTCTGCCCATTCTTCAGCTCTGATATGCGAACAGTTTCTCCAGTGTTCAATTTAGACAGAATCAAAGTCTGCAGCAGTTCCACACTGAAGGTCTCCATGGAATATGGTTCAATCTCCCGTCACAATTTTTTGTTCTTATTTGCCACTTGATTTCCCCTGCCTGTCATCAAAACGAAACAATCAATAAAGACAGATTCGCACAAGTACATATTAAGAAAGTATAGTACAGTGGACTAACAATGTAACACTTGAAACAATGATACTACTGGTAACAGTCGTAAAGAAGTAGCCACAATGAATATTCATAACTAAATGCCAGGCATAGGATGCGCCATAGCTCAAGCGGTTAGTCGCTGGCTTCCCACCGTGGTGGCCCAAGTTCAAACCTGGGTCTCGTCAAGTGGGATTTGTGGTGGACAAAGTGGCACTGGGGCAGGTTTTCTCCGAGTACTTTGGTTTCCCCTGCCAATCTTCATTCCACCAGATTCTCCATCATAATCAAATAGGCCAATCAGTGGGTGCTGTGCCGAGTGGACCCAATTGGACTCCACCCCACACTTTGCAAATTAATTAAAAAAATTCCAGGCATCACTTATTATAATATCCTCTTGCTCATTTGGGACATATTTAACAAAGATTGATCTGTTTCTGTCACCAGATATAAGGGGGGTAGGTAACGGATCCTGTCCAGCTGAACAATGGACAGTGTATGACACAATATTGTAACAAATCAACCCACTGTCACAAGCCTTCAGACCGCGATCACTTATCTTAGTTTTTTTAGAAAGATTAATTGATGAAAGTCTCTGAACCAAGCAGTAGCATGTGTTACTTAAGTTCATTCATCACCTAAACTGTCATTGCCTATTAACCTAAGCCTTTTCTTATGCTTCTGCAGTCCGACCAGGTACAGATTAAACTGTAAGCAAGCTAAAAAAGAAAACTTCGGCACGGACATACCGTATGACCTGCCGTCTGTTGTTCCTGTATGCCAACCACTGTCCTGCTTATGTTGTCAAAGAAAGTAAAGAGTGAAGATACAGCACTCAACAAACTCCGTGAATTTAGTCTGCAAGTAAACTATACTGACTGAGCAACCGCCGCTTGTTGGCAAAGAGTGCCAACTTTTGCGGATAGAGGGTGTTGCGTGGTCACCATAACAAATCCCCATGGCCGTTAATTTTGGTTTTCTAGACCAGATACTCAACAAACTATTTTTAATGTAGCAGTGAATCTGTTTGCTTGTTGTCAAAAGGGATCTTACGTTGGATGTGGATGGGAAAATTCTGATGTTGGGAACCTTCCAACAGAGGATAGGAAACAGCTAGAGGGTTCCTAAGGAATGATGAACTCATACCTCTGATTGCACAGCAGAACTAGGTTCTGAACAGCTGTGAGTGTAGATGCTTCATTCTGGCCTGTGACCAAATGCCTGTCGACCACAACGTGCACAGAGTCAGGCTCACTGGCTGTGAAGCTTGCCCCACGATCACGCACTGCATCTTCAGGTATGACTGCCAGATCTGCAAAGTCTGGCAGTCGAGCAAGTTCAAACACTGATGACTGAAAAGAAAGAGAAGCCAGCGTTACATGGACTTCTGTGAATCTTCCGCCCTCATGTTGAAGGCATTGGGTTCCTCTGGAACACTGGTAAACATGCTCAGATAAACATTTACACATATGAATTGTATTATAGATTCTGTTCAACTCAACCAGTTCTCATGGCATTGCAATATTTCTGTCCCAGTTAAACTGTAAGCATTTCTGAAGTACTAACTTTACATATGTAGATGCTGTATAAATCAGTGTATAAGCTGTAATTTTGACTCACCCCTGTTAATGAGTAAGTCTTGAATCCCCAGCTTGAATGCTCTTCAGCTTGTGCGGACAGCAACCCTGCTACACCAAGGCCTATGGCACATATCAACTCTGAAACAAGGAGACTGATTCGAGGTGCTGCTTTCTTGTTGAAAAATATAAATAAGTTGAGAGAAGCGTATTATAACCTCTCAGTCCTCAACAACAGCAGAAGGCACAAAGGGACATTACTAAAGAATAGGAAGTGGTGAATGTTTTCTTCAGAGCACCTCTTTACATTGCATCTCATCACCGGAATGTTTCGAGTTTACTCCATACCAATGTCACTTTCCCCTACAGATGTTTCACTTAGTGGGGGGTGGAGTCCAACTGGGTCCACTAGGCACGGCGGCCACTGATTGGCCTACTGTACCTGTCCTGGGTGATTATGATGATGGAGAATTTGGTGGAATGAAGATTGGCAGGGGAAACCGAAGTACTCAGAGAAAACCCACCACTTTGTCCACCACAAATGCCACTTGACCAGACCTGGGATCGAACCCGGGCCACCGCAGTGGGAAGCCAGCGACTAACCGCCTGAGCTATGGTGCGGCCTCCTACAGATGTTACTCAAATGCAGAGAAACTGTAAGTGTTGCTTGTTAGAACTTGAAAGAGTGGTAATACGAGTATATAGCAACTGTCGTTTTCCATTTGTTTTGAATACATGAAGTTCAGAATCCAGGTTTTCCAAAAAAAAACTCCATCAGCAGCCAATAAAATCATGGTATAAGGGCATGCCAGTGAATGTGATAGAACCACCTGCCATCTTTAGGGATGTAACGTCACTAGATGGTAACCATCCATGAGACTACATCTCAGAAGATCAGAGTTAATGCCATGATAAACACAAAACAGTATGATTTATCTTACTTTTGTCCTTAATAAACTGTAAAATGATCTGGCCCAGGTCCTTGTTGTTTGCCAGGTCCACTGCAGCTCCAGGAGCATGAGGAATCAGCACACAAGTGTATCTGTTGGCTGAAAGTCCAATGTAAGACATGTAATTCTACTTACATCTGATAGTTTGATAATTACAACTACTGGTATTCGAGAACAACTGTAACAAATTATACATATGATATTCACAATTAAATTAACAGCAGATTAACAACGAGAAGTGTCAACTCGAATTCCAGTCGTGTCAAGCTGCCATTTTAGGTTGTCAGAGCTGATCTTTCATGGGTAAATAATATCAAAACTCCAAGAGAATTTCAAATGTAGGAAAAAATTCCTTCCAACCCTGTCAGGGGGGGTTCAGGTAAATTACCAACAAATATCACATGCTGTCAGATATAGCAAGTTTAAAGGTCAAGATTATCAGTGCTTGACACTTTTAGGGATTGACCAAGTTCTAAATATTTACTGCTACCATTCAGTTAAGAATCTTTTATCTTTCCACATTTCCTTAAACATTTAACTTAATATAGTACATGCTAGCTTAGTAGCCTGTCCATGTTCGTATGTTTGAAACATTTCTGGAAGCCATCATAACATCCTAAAAGTATCAGTGAGTCATTCATCCTCACAAAGAGGTACAAACTGAATACTGTAACACTAAGTACATTTCTTCCATTCTCAGTTTATTCTTCTACCTGAAGATGGAGACAGTACAGGATCATTCAAAAGAGAAATGATCTACATTACATAGGATCACTCCCAGACGACAGTAATCTGCACGAGTTAAATTTAATTCTAAAGGTTTACATAATGCTAGTTTATAAGCAAACCCTATGTCTGGTCAGCTGATATGAAACTCACGATCAATTATTTCCAAACTCAGGGGAACAGCAAAGGATTTTGTGCGGAAATCATTCAGCCATCGTCGACTCTGATCATCTTGGTTAATGAACTCTGGAGTTTTTCCCTTAAAATTACAAAAGAAAATTGGTAATAAGAACATTGCAGACACACAAACATGTTTGATGGCAGTGAAATTTACACACAGCCCTTAAAATAATGCATAGCAATAAACCAACAAATGTATAACTTTTCTGCAGGATATTAACATGAGGCTGCATCCTAAATGTAACATTAGGAACAAGATTTGTATGACTGGAAGTCTCCAAAAAAGAAATTGGACTTCATGAATTCTGTCCAGAACTTACTCCAGGTGTAGCCAGCTGAACAGTGAATGCTGAATGAGTCAAAGTAAAACACTGGATGAAAGACTGTGCTGACACACCTGAAATTAGTAATTATGCACAGATCACATTTACTTGTGTAGCTGGCCCACGTCCTCCAAACATCACGTGATACTACTCATACTTCAAACATCGGTAATGCCAAATCCGCACATTCAGTAACCTAAAAGGCCATGTCTGGTAGGAGTACCTTCTTTACGGCTAGGCAAGACGATAAGGCAACTATGCCGCCCAGTGGTCGAATTAACAGCCATATTAATTATATGAAGGGAGAGTGGGTGTCTTAACTTTAATATATAATTGTTATTGTATAATATTAAAACTGGAAATCAACCTCCCAACCAACACACACAACATTAACCTTCGTACAACTGTGTGAGTTGAAAAACAACAGCTGCAAATTGATTAGAAGGTCGTGACGGTCGTGACCGTCGTGACGCCATGTGGTTTGGTAGACACCAACGTTTCGGTGGAATTTCATACCTCCTTCGGATTTCAACAATCAGAGGGATGAGAGGCACTGCTCAGAAGGTTTCTACAGGTTTCTACGACATATCTGCATATGTCCGTACCGCTATGAAGGTCCAAAACGTTTCACCTCCCATATCATGTCGATTGTAGATTCCTCTAATGTATAAAAAACTTGGCACGTTATTGGCACTGTAGATTAACAAAATTTGTTGCAATACATAGGAAGGAGGCTAAAATAAATTTAGGCTTCGTAAAAAAAAATACGTAAAATCACTGTGTAGGAGGTAGCAGATGCTAAATAAAGAATCGGATAGTCACTGTGGTCACTGTTTAGTTGATGAACAGTGCGTGGGTGTGAGGTTGTGCAGATGTTCGTAGAAGAGTGCGTTACAAAATGATTTACAAGATCTTGTTCAGCGTATTACTGGTGTTAATCTCGGGCTTCGGATTCATATTTGCATTTGTAACTGTAGGCAGTTTGATATCTTTTCTTTCATATATCCCATCGCCGAAAGTGGATGTTTCGCAAATTCCTGGTAATTTTACGTTGGCAGATATAACCTATTGTGTGGAATGATTCTGATGTAGGGTACAGTTGGGAATGACGTCGATGATTGACCTGATGATTTGGGTCCCCTCGAAACCAAACAAACTGGGTGTGATCACGTGTTCAGGATTAGAAACCATAGGAACATGCTTGTAGGGGGATCTATATAGTAATTGACACTTCAGAGATTATTTTTTGTGAAATTCAAATTATATTACTCTATTTTCAGATATTACTAAATCAAACAGTGGTAACATCCAAACTTTTTTTTTTCTGATATTACATTTACTGGAGATGGCTGCACACTTTTTAGGGAGCTAATATTTTGTATGCTTTCATGTGGCATCCTCCATTATCATGTACCTTGTTAGTGATAAACATTTCCAAGCATGTCAGTTAACTTCCCAGATTTCTTTTTTGCTGTTCCAGATAATTGCTTATATTAATATATAATCAACTGAGTGAGAATTTGTTGGTTTACTAAACTCAAATTTTGAATATTCTGATAGTTGTAAGGCCAGATATTGAATACTGAAGTGTCAGTAATATAATTGTGGATGGCTTGAAAGCAGAATTATTGAGGAGGAGGCTAACCAGTCCTCCCAAACCTTAATTTACATCTGATTTAGAACTGAGCTCATGATGTTGATTTTTCTCTTCTTTTAACTATATCACTTCCTCAAGTTGGTTGTTTATTTCCTTGTTTCAGAGACCACAACATTATGGGCCTTGACTGTGAATACATCACTATTGTGCCTTTTCATGTTTCAACATTCTGCTATGACGAAACCACTTTTCAAGAGGGCACTAGGTTCTCTGGGGTTACAAGTTGCTGAGAGAAGCATTTATGTGATCGCAACTTCATTTATTCTGCATGTAAGTTTATTCTTTAAGGTCCTTAACCCTTTGAAGCAATAAGTTTGTATAATGAGTATTTAAAAATTCACATTCTATGCCAGAAAACACACTGCATCTCTGTTACAAGGACTGGTCAGTTAATGCTGCTAAGGGAAAAGTCATTGATTAGTATTAGAATTGTACAAAACACATAAATAGACTGTGTAGGTTAGATGCAGTGTTTTTTAATGTTCAAGCAGGTGGTACATATAATAAACACTGTATTTAAGTAGTTAATAATAATTCTCGTAGCAGTAAACGCGAAAGTATTACGTGAGGTTTAAGGTTCTCATGATAGTGACTATTACTACATTGCCGGATGTGACAGTATGTAGTGAGGTATGTGTGTAAGGTGTGGGCCATAAAATCCAGCCCTTGCACTGCGATCTTCAGTGATTTATTGTGCTTCCCCTTTGGATTAACCCTTTATTAATCCCACACTTTGAATGAAATATAGAACTTTATTTATGGGAGCGTCATAAAAGTCCCTTGGTTCCATGAAGAACTGACCCAGGTGATGAAATCTTAAGTAAGCTGTAGCCTCACAATCACATAGTCATGTAGTCAGGTAGATCCGTACCAATGTTTTGAAGGTACCGACTGTTTCAGTCTTCAGGTGGAAGAGTGAAGGATGGAGGGTGTAAGTTCCTCCGAAATAACGGTAATGGTATACCAGACGACACATTGTCACATCTCAGAAGACATTAATCTTTACAGAAGTGTTAATTTGCTGTTTGTAGGCTCTAATTCAGTTCTGGCAGCCTATTCCATGGATAAGTCTGTGGCACATAGACACAAGTGGCACAGCACTGTGGACTGTGTTTACTGCGGTGCACTGTGGTGCTTGGTGTATTATTTATATCGGCGCCATCATGATGGACCTTGGAGAAATGCTTGGCATTAAACAAGTAAGAAGTCTCAAGTCAGAATCTGCATGTAGTTTTGAAACTGTAACTTAAAGTGATCCTGGGGAATCGAAATTGGCTCTGGCCTTATTGGCTGTGAAGTTTTATTATTTTTTTTATTATTATTATTGCTAGTTGGGTGGGACTAAGTCCCTTGTACTGCAGCCACTTCTGGCCTATTGTACCAGCCCCAGATGATAGGTAAGGGTGATTGTGGAGCAATTGGTGGAATGAAGATTGGTAGGGGAAACCGAAGTATTTGGAGAAAACCTGCCCCAGCACCACTTTGTGCACCACAAATCCCACTTGACCAGACCCAGGATCACAATGGACTTAATCAGGAACCAAGGCCAGAGGAGATCTGTGCTTTAGCGGTGAAACGACTGCATAGCTTTCTCAAATTTCCCTGGTGTTTTGTTGAATGTACATCGTAAAATGTTTTGATAACACAGAAGAGGCACAATAGAAATGAATAACAGAATTGCATTCAAGTAGAGGTGATCACATCAACGACTATGAAGTGTATCGTCATGTGGGATGTGATGTGATGTATACTTTAGGAGAAGTTCAGTCCACCAGGATACACAGGATCGCATCCCAGATCAGAGTTTAACAGGAATACGTTTGAAATCTTTCAGGTTTATTATAATTTACGTGGATTGCCTGATCCCATAACTTTCAAATCCAGAGAATTGCAGAGACTGTACCTTCATATGCGTCATCCAAGTTTCACTGGATTCTGTATCTTGCTTTGGATTTATCCGTTCATGAGGTAAGTCTCTTTAGTTTAATTCTTGTTCAGTCATTGACCTTTCATGCTCTGTGTCTCACTTAAAATGAAAGTATTCCATATGAATGTATTACCATGGTTCCTCAAACATTTTGATTTGTATGGATCGTGTGACAATAAAAATAGTAACCAGTGCCTTTGTGACATAACTTGAATGCTCAGGACTACTGAGACCACTACTGGATATGATCCTGAGCCAGTTCTCTGAACCCACTGTAGCCCTGCAGGTCCATGATCCATGTTAATTTTATCCCATCTTCTTCTTAATCTTTCTGATGGACATTTTCCAACAGTCAGCACCACCAAGATTCTGTATGCATTCCTTGTTTCTCCCAGCTTGCCTAGATGTTCTGTCCATCAGAAAACTGTAGAGTTCACTCTCCTAATGTCCTAAATTGCTCGCTTTATTCATTCTCTGTTCCGAACATTTTTCAGAGTACTTTGTTTTTAGACCCTTATGTTACGTCACATCCATACAGAACAAGTGGCAACATCATAAGAGGTTGAACAGTTCCGGCCAGTGTGACTAGTAAGGATTTTTCTTATTTCAATCCATCGCTTACATGGTTCAGTCTTTACAGGCCATCCTCAGAGGGACATCAGTACAATCAGAAGCCACTATTACAATATGTTTTTGAATGTTAAAATATATATATATAATGTTGATAAAGTACAATGGGCATAAAATCTAATGTTTTAACAACTACAGTGGCTGTCTTAATATGTAAAAATATTTACAGTTAGTTTGTTAAAATTTTGTTGGAAATCGTAAACAAAGTTGGTTCGTGTCCTTTCTTTTTATTTCTTCGCTTGAAAGAGGCCTAACGTGTACCACCTTGTAGTTCTGTTTTTTTGAGAAGCAGATTCTGCAAATATAGTATTATGGGTATATTGTAATATTTTAGCAAACCCTATTCTGTTGTTTTCGTCCTGCCTTTAGTGTCGTCTTGTTGAAGTTCGTGGCGCGCTGTTATGTTATACTGTTCTAGGGTGTGCTGACCCGTGTATTTATACTCCTTGTGTCTATGACGCTTGTGTGTTGATGTATTACCATGTCGAACACGTTATGCTGGTTATCACTTTCCCTTGAATGTTTTTGTTCTTCTGTCAATGTATTGAGTTTATTAAAGCGATACATATGGAAGTTTTCTTTCATATTCATGATGCTCCCTTTTTTGGCATTTTCAACCATTTCCATGATTACTGTCATAGGTCCATATTGGCGCATTCCTCTGAGGATGGTCTCTAAAGACCAAAACATGTAAGGGATGAAGGATTGAAATAAGAAAATCTTTACTAGTCACACTGGATGGAACTTCTTAACATCTTATGATATTGTTAGTGTGATGGACCAGAATGAAACAAACCAGTAGTAGCAAGAGCTCGTTTTGTATATCCTGATCTCCAACATTCTGGAAAAGTAAATGGCATTTTAACAGTTTTCAAATTGAATAACAAGTGTTCCCATAATTTATTATTCTCCCAATGTCATCACGAATCTCGTTTATATTTGTTGATGAGTCATATGACATGCAAGCATTGCTGCCAACTTCTGCTCTTCTTCGTAACACATGATATCATAATTTTCATTGGGCGCAGATCCTGTTGTGCTTATTATATAAAATTCTTTATTAGGATCCGTCATAACACAACAATGAATTGGTCTAGGTCAATATCACTTTAGCTACATGTTTCGGCTTTTAAAGTCATCATGAGGCAAATACATGGTTACTACACTCACACACTATTGAACTGCATTTCAGTGACAGTAGAGCTGGATACTTGACAATTGTTACACTATAATAATACAACAAATATAACAAAAGTTATACAATAAAATATGGTTAAAAACTGTTCATGTAATGCTTCATACTATGAAGATCACAACAACTGACTTCATAGTATGAAACATTACATGAATTTAGAAAAAATGATGTTTTGCAATTTCTATTTCAGCCTAGACCGAGTATTGCTAGCTGGTCTGTGGACTCTCTATATGATGGTAGCATGGAATGTTGACCAATTTGACTACCAGTACCAGTGCCATCAGCTGAGGAGAAAGCATTCCAAACTGACCTATTACTAGTCCTTTAGGTGTTCATCTGTGACAAAGAAGAATTATTTCTTCCTTATAACAAGTTTTATATATAAAAATATGCAGGGCTCAACAATGTCTGCTCATCTGTGACAATGGAAAAATGTTTGAATTTATTCACTCTCTGTTTTGATTTCTCTGCAGATGTCCAGCAGTAAATTAGAACTGTAAATGGTATCCTGTATGCACATTATACAGTATAAGGTGTAGCATTTGTCATGCCCTGTATGAGCAATTGGAGCAGCATGGGTAGGGGAGTTTGTGTTGCAGAGAAATATCAGGAGTGCAGAATTCTTGTCTGACTGACAAACTGAGCCAACATTTGTTGACCTCTGGATATATGTGTGAGTGTGTGTGCGCATGCATGTGAATGCTTAACCCTGAAGACTTATTAAATTATGTTTTCTCCTAGGTTACTGAAAGGTTTTGTGTGTACTTTGACATTTCAGTCACTCTTGATCGAAGGTAATGAAGCCTAATATGTTGTTCAGGAGCTTCCAGATGACACCACACATAACTTGTCTGCACACAGCGCTCTCTAAGCTGCAGCTATTTTAATGGCAGCCACATTGAATGATTTTTGTAAACTCATACTGCTAGGCGTAAATATTTTATATAATTTATTCTGTGTTAACTGTGTAGCGCTTCACTACAACTGAATAAACATAGCAGAAGTAGACATCCTTTTTAATGTGCAGAATAAAAATATAAGCGTGGGAAAGGAATTCAGGACACAGTCTTATTTTAAATAGGTCTGTGAACAATTATAAATTTTCATAAAGTCTGAGTTGGCAAAATTAAAGTAATGAATCTCAGGTGATATGGTGACGGGCTACGAGCTGGATTGCTTAGGAATTGAGGTTCAATTCATGACAGGAACAGGAGGTTTTGATAAGATCAGTACCAGTTCTGGGGTCCACCCAGCCTCCTATCTAATGGGTATCGGGTGATCTTTCCCCGGTGGTAAAGTGGCTGGGAGTGGAGCTGACCACTCACCTTCACCTAATCCCTAAGTCAAGTATGGTGAAGTTACGCATCCACTCCCGCAGTATGTCTTCATGACATAATGCTTAATTAGTTAAGCACCAGCACGTTTTTACCTTTTTAAATAATTCAACCATTAAATGGACTTGCAAGTTAGATATTTTCCATCTTGTTTTTCCTTAAAAGAAAACTTTCATAAGCGGGCTCTGCGTCTATCATCAGCTAATAGGATGCAACCTATTATGTTGGGTCCATTAGACATGTTAGTCTCTGTCTCCAGACTGTGTAATTGATCCATTCTACTAAGTTTCATACTTTATATTATCGGTAAGAAACTGAGGCAGAATGAGACAATGGAAAATGTCAACTTGTCAGTTTAAAAACACATGTTTAAAATCAGGATCTCTTAGATGTAGTGCATGATTGTAAGAACTAAAAGTTTGCTGACCCTGTAATTGATTGAAGCTTTCATGCTGACAGCATATAATGAAGTCTATTCAGGCGATCATCCATATCAGGCTGGAGTTGGGGTTCAGCACTTCAGAGACGTTCATTGCATCATCTCAGATGATGGACACAGAGAGAGTCTCTGAAACACTGGACACTAACCACACGTTCACATGGTTGATCACCTGAGAAGATTTCATTGAACCCTTTAACTGCAACATTTTTTAGTGCTAGGCTGGCCCCATTACTGTTTTTTTCTACTTTTCATGGTTTTGTATAGTCAGAATATGATTCCATAGGCTTCTTCATTCCCTCCATAGATGGTATTGCATGGCATTTTTATCTCCTTACAACCAATCAACTCTTAAGGCCGCACCATAACTCAAGCAGTTAGTCACTGGCTTCCCTCCATGGCAGCCTGGGTTCAATCCCGGGTCTGGTCAAGTGGGATTTGTGGTGGACAAAGTGGTACTGGGGTAGGTTTCCCCTACCAATCTTCATTCCACCAATTGCTCCACAGTTACCCTCACCTATCATCTGGGGCTGGTACAATAGGCCAGAAGTGGCCGCAGTACAAGGGACTTAGTCCCACCCCACTAGCAATAAAAAAAATCAACCCTAAAATGAGTTAATAAGGAAGACCATAAGTTGATTAAGTTGATGCTACTGTAAATAGTGTGTAGTAATAAAGGGACTAAAAAATCTCAAAGGTTTCTGACAATGGTGTATAATACTCAGAATTACTGGGTTTTTGCACTTTGTCCGTTGTCCAATATTCGAGAAACTATAAAACGCAACATTTTGGAAACTGGATCTCTTTCAGTGATTGAGGTTAGCTCTTTCTAAGAGACCCAACAGAGTAGGTGTCTTCCCCCCCACCTGAACATGGAAACAGAATGAGTTTCTGAAACATCGTGTTTTCTAGTTTCTAGAATATGGGACAATGGACAAAGGCTGAAAACCCAGTAATTTGAAGGGACTAAATGCTCGTGAAAAAATGTGGGTCAGTTATAAATTGTTCTGAGCCTGCAACAATTGAAATAATCTCAAAGCTCCTATTAATGTTACAGTTCCAATATGGCATTTATAAAGAAAAATGTACAAAAATAATACTGTGCGCTAATTTGAATATGTGTTGTATATCCTTTTCTTGCTGTTATATGCACATATTAGTTTTTTATTCCATAATGACTTTCAAAGTTAACTATTAAACCACAGGTATGGACCATAAAATATGATGTTTTATTTACTCCAGTTAGAGGCTGTAGATAATAATGTTACTGTATTTGAAATATTTTAGCAGACATATAGCAGTTCATCTTGCTTGTTTACATGCAGAAATATGACAGAATCAAAAGGGTGAGAAAGGCCCATCTGCTGCAAATAGCCAGTATTTTCTGCATGGTCAGTCATGTATAGAAATGTCTCGTGTTCATAAACTTCCTTCAGCAAATTGATAACAATTCTGATTTGTATTTGTGAGGTGTCAGGTTTGGATCTCAGCTTAGACATCAACTTATCCTGGCTGGGATTTTTCATGCTTTTCTTCAGCCTCTCTATGAAAATCTTAGGTTAGTACCTTGAATTAGGCCAAGGCTCCTTCCAGACACATCTTTTGAAATTCAGAATTTACCAACTGTCCCACAATGTGACAGAATTTTAAATAAATCCATAAACTTCTCTGCAGAACTGTAACATGTTCAATTATATTATGCATCATCGTTACCATAATATAGGCTGTGCCAAGTTAAGCGTGCTGTGAAGTTAGATCTTTATCAGAGTATCACTGCTGCTGGATTCACAGCCATCATAACATTTGTGATGCTGTGTTGTCACATAACAGTAACATTAACCTTTAACGACCGAAAGTCCGGTATACCGGACGGTACCTGTGACCTCGAAGATGCCGAAAGTCCAGTATACTGGACGCAAGACACGTGCTCACTTTAGAAGTGCTGCCGGTTAGACGTTGAGTTTGAAACCAAAACAAACACATGCAAGTTCAAGTCAGAGGTCCAATTGTTGGCTCTGAACAATAAAACCCTTCATCATGGCACTGGGTTCGATTTCGTTTACATGTAGGTAAGACTGTTTGTGACTTGGTCAGCCAAACAGAGTGGAAGCTTCTTCACAGAACAGCTGACCCAACATTCCTCTGTGCGGGCAGATCACTGCTTCTGTAGCTCTCAAGGAAGTGTGACGTGTTTAGTGAGTGTCTGAATTATCAGCTTGTGAGTCAGTGGCGGACTGTTTCTCTGGGGAAGCCAAGATTTTTCATTGAGTCATCTGGAACTGAACATTGACAACACTGTCCGGCCAGCCAGATAGGAACAATAACTTCCTGTTTGTTCGCTAAGCGAGAGACTGAACCAGATTGTCTACCAGCGTATGAGAAGTGAGGTCTGTGTGACCTTCACATCGCGCTGAAGCAAACTCTGCCTCTCCGCGCTCCCGCACGCAGTATCTATAGTAGCGTAAACTTACACGACGCAACGAGTTGAAACTCGTGTACAGTCTGACCAAACATTTTGGTGTATAGTGTCAATGTATTTTGGATATAACGACGTCTCAAATTTGAAGAAAAAATTATGGGTAAGACTTTTGGAATTTCATTACAAATATAAAAGAGATTATATTTTGAATTTCATGACATAACAATCACAGTTAATTTTTATTTGTAAAAATTGCCTTAGGTATATTGTAGGAAATTTCATTCTCTTTCAGGCGGTTTTTAGTTCGTAATTCTAAGCTGCATAGAACGGAAAATATGTAGTTTTTTCTGAAAGTCTATAATATTAAAAGGGCAACGTCAAATTAACTCCGGCAGCAGCGCAGTCGTGGGGGGTTTAAATGCCGACTCTTAAAGGTTAAGTATGGTTCCTGACCTTGACAGTTAGTTTACCACAGATATAATCATTCCTATTACTCCAGGAGCCAGGATAGGGTAGTTGATATAGTGACTGGCTATTGGCTGGGCAACCGAGGAGTCGGAATTCAAGTCCCAGTAAGGTCAAGAATTTTCTCTTCTTCATGTCGTCCAGACTGGCTCTGAGACACACCCAACCAACCCAATGGCAACCAGGGGTTCGTTCCCTGGGGGTAAAGCGGTCGGGGCGTGAAGCTGACCACTCACCTCCAACTAGTGCCAAGATCAAGAAAATGTGGATCTATACATCCCCATACGCCTTCATGGCATAATGCTTCATTAGTTAAGCACAAGGAAAACTTTACCTTTTTTTTTATTACTAGTGGGGTGGGACTAAGTCCCTTGTACTGCAGCCACTTCTGGCATATTGTACCAGCCCCAGATGATAGGTGAGGGTGATTGTGGAGCAATTGGTGGAATGAAGATTGGCAGGGGAAACTGATGTACTCGGAGAAAACCTGCCCCAGCACCACTTTGTCCACCACAAATCCCACTTGACCAGACCCAGGATCGAACCTGGGCCGCCACAGTGGGAAGCCAGCAACTAACCGCTTGAGCTATGGCGTGGCCGAACTTTACCTTTACTATTACTCTAAATCAGCAAGGTGTGAGATGTTAAGATGATATGTGGGCAAGTGGATTAGATTTGGAAACTTGTATTTTAGTTACATGGTGCTGATCTGTGCTGATCAGGTGACAGCCTGTGGACACGGCAGAATGTGGTGTTGATATCTCCCATACTACAAGAGGTGCGCATGTGGAACTGAAATAGGCGCCTTCAAATATGTATCATGGTTATGAAAATGTTAACTCTTAAACACTGACTGGGTTCACAGAGTGGTAAGTCTAGACCCATATCTGCGAGGTGCTGTGTTTAGATCTCTGGCAGCACACCAGCCAGCGTAAGTTTTTTCTTGGTTTTCCTCAGTCTCCAGGCAAATGCTGGGATACCACCTCGATTGGGCCACATCGTTTCTAATTCATAATTGATATATCATTCCTGCTACTCAACTCTATATGCACATAGGCTTACTAATGGCAGTGTTGTAATATAGCTCACAGAAGAAAAAAAAAGCACTGAAGCACAGCATATTTTATGGACAGGTGTGCTTTCAGTTGCAGGGTGCAATGGAGTAATTGTTAGAAATGAAAGGAAAGTTGAAGATGGTCGTAACTTAACTGAAACATGTCAGGGTATTTAATATAAATATATAATTGAGTCACACTGGACAGAATTGTCATTACTCATCCTACAACAAATATATCACATGACTGCAAATAATGACATCCTTATTTCTCAAGTGACAGTTCATTTCCTTCCTGCAACACTTGACAACTGGTCTCGTATCCTTCTCATTCCATCCAGTAAAGTATCGAGCGTTGGACGTGACAGCTCAGCTGTAATGGTGGACACAGATGGCTGTTCATTGACAGTGGTTTCATTTTCCTGTATCTGCACAAACAAAAATAGAAGACTGAGGATCTCAAAATAAGGTTGGGAACAGGTAATGGTGGGCCAAACCATGTCTGGAAGAAGACGACTTGATATTCTTTTTAGGAATTAAGGAATTCAGCTCTTGAAGAGCTTCACAGCATGGGTGTTGGTTCACTGTAGTTTCTGCCATAATTTCCATAGACTTGTGCACATGCATTAGTAAAACTATCATAAATTTTACATGTAATATGTATGTAACACAGTTGCAGCTCAAACTTGCCTTAAGCTGAAGCAGACATGAAGTGGTGCTATTTCCTGGGTCTGTTGCTGGGGCCTTAGAGCAGACTTGACATGAGAAGTCCAATAGACGAGGTGGGCCAACCAGAACCTTAGAGTCCATCCTATACAAACAGAAAAAAATAAAATATCTACTGATATTAAGCTGATCACAGTGACTGTGTGGTCTAAGGAACGAAATGTCTTTGCTCACTCAAATACTGGAATTGTGAGTTCAAATCCCACTTGAGGCATGGATGTCTGTATAGGTAGCGGCCGTGTGATGCGCCGATCGAACAGCCTATCTCAATAAGGTAGAACAGGAAGGATAATTATTTTTAAAGTAAGAATAATGTAAAAAACGTCACAAGGTTGTAAATGGAAGTTGGATCATATCTAGACGTACCCTCAATTCTTGTATTTATGTATACATATATAGAATCTGCAAATACATCTAACCTTTCACTGCTTTATTACAAAATAAAGTTATGTTTTGTGGGTACAGTTAACCTATCCACTTTCTGTTCTTGCATAATGATTATAATTTATAGAAAAGGGTGGAATATTTCATCCAATATCGATTTTGAACTGCAGGAATCAGTGATGGATTGCCTACTTCTCTACTACTCGCCAGAAATTTACAGATATTTGAACTAGCACGGTCATCTCTTATTTATTGACAGGACCTGAAAAATGGATTTGAAAAAAAAAATCACCTTTTACTAAACGTACAGTTATATGTCACATTTCAGGCACAGGCATTATTAACTCATGGCAATACCTTAAGGATGATGCCGTTACTTGTGATATACTGTGCACACTTAGTCAACAGCAGACCTATAAACAAATGGAAAGTGAGACAATTTGACCAAAGAACTGAACCCTATGAGGGTCTCGTGTGCTAAACAAATACAGAGACAAGAGTCTGCCTTTTACATTCTTATTAGACTCCCATTATTCTCTTTAACATGGTGAGCTCGACCAGTTGGTATACTTAACCTAAAATAAAATAAAAAATCACCGTGTTATTATCGCCTATATATCGTATTAGGTTCAGAAAACAATTTCTCAGATGTACTTACTTTCAAATTATTTAAAACGACCAATTCTGTGGCAAGGGAAAATTATAAATTATTAATTACATGCGGATCTTTCCGTGTTACTTCGGACTTGTTCGGACGCCTTCGCCCGCGCGGGGGGAGGAGTGTGTGTGCGTGCGTGTGTGCGTGCGCGTGTGTATGTGTGGTGCTTTTTTTTTTGTTTTTTTTTTTGTTTGCTGCATTAGTTGGAACAGAAGACTAAAATGTGAGTAGATCATAGCGATCATAGCCATAATAGCGCACATAGCAGTGCTAAGAAAAGTGTGAGAGTGAAATGCTACGGGCTGACAAGCCAAGCAATGAACTGCCTGCAACATAGTAACATTTTTTGTCAGAGTGCCAGAGAATTTCATATTATTGTGAGGCAGCATGGAATTTCTTCATGCGTTGGAGTCGTAAGCCCAGGAAATAGTGTAAATATATACTGCACCTTGTTATTAACAGTACAATATTACAACATGAAATAGTGAATTATATTTATCTGTATATGTTCATGATCTTGACACCTGAGCTCCCTGCTATGCCCTGACAACTGACAATTGTGACTTTTTAACAGTCTGTGTTATTCTCAATACTACAACTTGATTTAGACCACAGCTTCTTCTACTGTATAGGTTTTCTTGATCCATGTGAAGAAAAGCAAAATGATTTAGAAATTCTATAGGCAAAGGGCAACAGAAATCAAGTGAAATGTTTTGATTTAATGATGGCAACTGTTGAAAAACGCCATGTCTGAAATTAATATAAAGATAAGTTACAAACATATACAGGGTTTGTCCGAAAAGTAATGTCAGTGAGTCGATTAAAAAACATTTATTGATTAGATCGGTGCAACACATTAAAAGGCTTCAAAATAGGCTCCTTCTGCGTCGATACATCGCTTCCAGCGAGATTTCCAGGCATCGAAGGCGTCATGGTAGGCCTCCTCCGGAATGTCCTTTAGAGCCTTGGTGCAAGCCTCTTTGACTTCGTCAACTGTCCCAAAATGATGTCCTTTCATAGGAGTTTTCAAGCGCGGAAACAAAAAGAAGTCTGGGGGAGCCACGTCAGGACTGTAGGGCGGCTGGGGAACCGTTGGCACCTTTGAATCGGTCAGGAAGTGGGTCACGAGGAAGGCGGTGTGGGCTGGCGCATTGTCACTTTGGGCACCAGCTTTGCGCACACTTTTCGCATCTGCAAATTGTTCGTCACAATCTCGTGAACGGTACTTTTTGGAATGTTTAATGTCTGTGCCATTAAACGAACACTCAAACGACGGTCTGAGTTCAAAAGTTCTCTCACACGCGTCACATTTTCGTCGGTGGTGCTTGTTGATGGCCGTCCAGCGCGGGCTTCATCGCCGACCTCTTCACGGCCTTCTAAAAAGACCTTGTGCCACCGGTAGACCTGACGTTCCGACAGACAATCATCACCGAAGGCCGTCTTTATCATGGGAAAAGTTTCCACTGCAGACTTGCCAAGTTTCACACAAAACTTGATGGCAATCCTTTGTTCCAAGGAACGCTGCATTGCGGCTTGCACGGGAGACAAAAACGAGTTTCACGGAAAAGCCTTTCGTCACTCTCACGAAGTTCGGAGACGACTAAGCCACCGCGCGTTCATAAGGTGACTTCTCCCTCCACCGATCCCAACCGGTCTAAGCGCGCTGCGACGTATAGTCACTTCACAATGAAATCACTGACATTACTTTTCGGACAAACCCTGTATACTCTACTGAGGACACAGAAAGAGTCCCTGTAGATGAAGTTTAGAGAGCTCAGTGTTTCCTACTCTCTGCCTATGTTGTATAATGTTCAGCTCCAGCCCCCTGGCCTATGGCAACCATCACAATGCTCTTGTCACAAGAAGGCTGGAGGGGAATATATGGCAATGTGACTTCTTTCCCTGGCCTCAGTTTAATAATTCTGTTGGTATTAACACTTAACAAGGCCAGATCCTTCAGAACTCTAAAAGGCATCTCACATTTACAACTGGAATTCTTTGTGCTTGTTTAATGTACTGTGCCTGATATGTTGCTGTATCTGAATTAGTGGATATGTTTAAAAAAATTAGAATGAAGTTCGTCCTTCTTTGTGGGCATTCTTTTTTTCCAACAGCTTCACCATCTTTGTGGATAAGAAACAGTCAGAGTCAGTGCCATTCAATATCACGTGTGAGAGGTTCCACATAAGTGCAGCCTGTGTGATTCAAATTCAATTCAGACTGCAGCCAGTAAGATTCTTCCTGAGAATAGTCAAGTTGTTGTATTGTCACGCTACGTAGGGTGCTGGGTGGGTACCAACATTTGGGAGGAACATACTGCCTTTATCTTCAAGGTAGATAATGGAGTAGATAATATTATTGTACCAGACTATACTGTCATAAGCTAGAAGACCACAATATGAAAATATCACCATGATAACATCAAATCTTAACTTAAAAATATTAATAGCAACAAATAATTGCATTTAATGTCACATAGCACATCCACCATTTGCAGTACAATATATAATAGTAACTAACTAAACTGACTATATAACTTCATGGAGCTGAGCTCTTCTTGAGAAGCTTCCAGTTTTGCAGCTATTCAAGAATTTCCCAGCATTTTATGAAACTTGAAGGTTCATTACCATGTTCACAACAGCCCTCCACTGATCCCTATCCTTAGCCAGATCAATGCAGTCCATACTACCCCATCCTATGTCTCTAACATCAATTTTAATACTATCCACCTACATCTTGGTCTTCCTAGTGGTCTCTTTCCGGCTGGCTTTCCCACTAATATCCTATATGCATTCGTCTTCATCCGTAATCATGCTACATTCCCTGCCCATCTCATCCTCCTTGACTTGATCGTTCTATTATACTTAGCAAAGAGAACAAGTTATGAAGCTCCTCATGATGTATTTTTTCTCCAGCCTCTTATATCCTACATTTAGGGCAATGAAAACGTTTTATAACTCGACTGAAGAGTACCATCTTCTGCAATGTGACCCCATGTAGTCTGGTCAATGTGTACTGCTGTTGAGAGGAACATTTTGCCCCCATTTTCAACTCAAGGGTCCTTAGGCAACCTCGTTCTCGCATGTCTATGGTGTAGTGAATTTTTATAGTAAATTATCCATAAATTTGGATATTTTGTGACCAGAAAAAAAATATTTTATTTCAATTATATTTTGGTGGATGTATCATGGAATTGATAACATTTATACAAATCGTTTTTCTCACTGAAGATTCGTGTAGCAACCATCTTCAGCCTACCCTGATGATGGAGGCAGCAAGTTAAACCGAAATATTGGGTACTGTCTTCCAGAATAAGGGTGACATCCCGGAAAGTATTGTGCGTCCAAATCCTGATAACTTCAAATCTCGCGCCTCTTTCATTCTATACTTCATGTGCTGCCCGTAGGAAGACTCTGTGATCAGTCGTATAGCATCTTTGGTATCAAACAACGCAATGTGATTGGTCACATATTTCCACACCCTCCCATGAAATGCCCAGTAAATTTTGTGCACGTGCTGTCATTTTTCGGTCATTTTCACATGATCTCGTCAAGATCAGGGGGATGCAACTCAATGCTATTGGCGGGCAACATAACCGCCGTGACGTCATGAAGCATCACTGCTGCCACGGTGCACGGAGGCAGATCTTTTGAAATAAAAAATGCCTGTCGCCAGTTCCGATGGCTCGGTCGGTAAGAAAGTATGCTATTATACCACCAGCACTTTTTATTCCTCCCTCCCAAAAAATCACTGGTTCACACATATAGCTAGAATTAATAATCGATGTAACTGAAATGCTCATATTTTACAGGCACTGGTGGGAAACTTTCTCCAGATAAATAATGTTGCAACCTGATATCTTGTACTGCAGAGGTTCTTACTCTGTTGTGTGTTTTCTGTTTTCGAACTGAGTTTAATATCACTTCGCTCAAAACCATGTGGAGGGAATGAGTTAAATGATATTAAACTCAGTT